>NC_080029.1:69001695-69301695 GCF_030020395.1 Manis pentadactyla | reverse complement strand
ATTGGGAGTCATTTATACAGACTTGAATATACCCAAAAGCATTCCTCGCCAAGCCTTCCCACAGTCTACATGAGCCAATGCAGATCACTTTATTTAAAAAGGTTATATGTTATATAAAACCCACACAACTAGCTGTCTCAGATTTTTCTCTTCCCCTACTTGGACTTCTGTGGGGTTTCCTTCATATTTTCCATCTTTAAGTATAGACTAACTGATTTATTGTCACCAATAAAGCAATGTTCATTTTACTAATCCACCTTCCTAAGGTACCAGCCATTGGAAGTTCTGCTCAGTTCCATTAAATCTACTGCTTAGTAGTCACTGCCCCTTCCAGTAGACAGGCAAACTAAAAATTCAAAAGGTACCATTCCTGGGAACCTTTTAAAAAAAAATTGACTTGCAAAGCAAACCCATATACTGGGCAGCTTATGTACATGCCCAAAATGTTGTTTTCTGAGAGGAAGCTCTTGAGGTCAGATTTGAATCTCTCCCTTGACCTATATAGATCAACTGTATTCAACAGAATGTGTTTTCCTAGTAGCTCATCTCAGCAACTAGAAAGTCTGCCTTATACATTTTTAAAGGTGAAGACTACATTCAGTATGTTCTAGCACCAAAAAGTACAATAAATTTCTACAGTCACATCGAGGAGTGGGGACACTTATTGCTGGCTGTGTCTAGACCGAATGCCCTGCCCCCATGAAAACCTGTGGAGGGCAATCTTGGCTCTTCCTTACAATTTGGAAGATAGATTTTATTCTTCATTATCTATTACTATGTATATTATTCTAATTTTGCATGACGCCTTTCATTCTATTGTGGTAACAAATGACTTATTTTTGTTGTTCATTGTTACAACTAGCTATTAGGTAGAGTTTTAAATGAGACTTACAGGGATAATATTTCATAGATGAAAGATCATTCCCTACCATGCTTCAGCCCTGACCCATTTCATGACTAAATTTCAGTGAAATAGCAACAAGGAAAAAACATGGACAAACCGTTTGCTTTATGGGCATTGGTAACCCATTAACTTTAGTTTCATTCATTTTCTTTGCCTTATAATAAAACTTTTATTCCTCCTTGATTAAGCCTGTATGATTTTAATTAACATAAATTCTTTGGTTTAAATAATTCCGGGTTCAATTACTGCTATATAATTTCAGGGTCACCTTGCTAGTTGACCTGCAGTCTCATGATTCACATGCACAAATATAGTTACAATGCAATCCCTCCATCTTGAGAACATATAGCAAGATGAGGTCTTGGTAAATACAAATATTTTAAAAACATTAAAGAGAAATATACATATATTCATAATTTTTATTTATAACTTGAGTATAAATTTATATTTTTAAAGAGCATAATTAAAATTTTATGAGCATAAACTAAATTTATAAATTAAAAGAGTACAAGTTCATATATGTGTGTGTGCATATTTTTTTCCTTGATTTTTTAAATGTACACTTAATAAAGTATGCATACATACTCAATTTCTAGATTTCATGTTTGAGTCTGCTACTAAGTGCAATAAGCAATTTTTTCAAATCAGTTTTTTATTATTTATTTGCTAGAAATGAAAACAACATGAAATTATACTTTAATAGTGGATTGCCAATGCAATTATAAGTTATTTTCCCCAACCATCTCTATTTTTGGTAGATGATTAGTGCCCCATGGGATCGAGAGACTTCTCTGATCGAGAGCTGTTTGTTTTCTGTATGCTGCAATTATATATTACACATACACCAATGATGAGTAGCCTCATGTGTTGGGATAAATATGTTATTATAAGTTCAAATGCTTAGATACTTTTTCGATGTTTATTTGAGCTGAGCAAAACATAGTGGTTTGAGTTCACAGGGGGCTTACATAAACCTTTTGGGGGAGAATTTCAGCTCACAGGGGTTTGCAAGCAGATGGCATATGCGAGCAATCACACTTCTCCTTGGTGGGAGGAATGGCATTCTCAGGGTAACAAAATAAGAGAGGGAGGTGCCACGACAAGTCTGTTCTCACAGTCTCCACCTGGGCTTTCCCCACAAGGCAGAGGCACTAAGCGTAAGTTTGAAGGCTAACAGAATCAGAATGCAGTGAAGTGCTTCTCTCAACACCTCCAGACTGGCCCACCCCCATTCTCCCTCTGGGAGCCTTGGAAGCAAGCTGAACCGTCCCACGAGAACTGAGGTGAAATTTTGCAGGACTTTGGTGGGATTATGTTCAGCAATATCAGAACCTAGAACTACCATTGCTTGAACTCACAATGTGCAACTTCTGGAGCTAAAAGCAAGAAACTTCAAAATGGGAATGAAAGGACCATTGTTATAATAGTTGGACCAGCACCCACTTCTCCCATGTGTGGAACTCTAGAAAACCTGGCTTGGAACACATGTAAGAAAAGACCTCTACCTTCCAACCAGCTCCATCATTCTCCATAGCAATCTTGGAAATCTAAATCACTGTCAATGTTATTAGAACCCAATGCAGTGATTAGTAGACTAAGGTGAAAAAAAGAGAGAGAAATAAAGAGATAATTTAGTCCTAAGCCCTCATCTGGTTTAGTGAATGCACAAAGTTGGGGTGAGTGGGAAGCAGAACAGGAGGGAAAGAAAGGGAAAAAGAGAAATAAGAAGGGAAGGGAAGAATGCATGTTTCTTAACCTTTAGCAACCCCACTCACTAGCAAAGGTGTCTCAGTTTAAATCCTACAGTCTGGCAGAAAACATTGCAATACTTCCCCTTGAGGGGAAATGAAGAAACAAATGGACATGGAATTGGCCAGAGAAGACATTTTTGTCCTCTCTTACCTGCCAAACTATGGTGTTTTTAAATACTCAGAGATGTCGAACCAGACCTCAGGTCATCCGCCCTATAAAACACTGCAACTGCCATAACATGTTTGTGATATAGAACCTGGAACTCAGATATGCTCTCAGAGAGATATGCTCTATGATTCACAATAAATGCATGTTTCAAAGGCATTCTTTTCCATCTAGATCAGGGATACGTAGAAGCCGTATTGCAGCAAAGAAAAAACAAAGGGAACCACAATGTTCAAAGAACTTTTGTCCAGACTCACCTCATCACTTCTATTGAAAAATCCTGAAATGTAGTTCCTAAATAGAAAGGTCATTTACATTTCTTTATGTCATATGATTTTCCCAGTGGCTATTTCTCCAAAACTGTGAACTTAAACTTGTTCTAGTCTTTTACATCCAATTTATTCAAAGGAAGCCACGGTGTAACAAATGGCAATAGTGCTCAGAGTTGAAGTTCCATCATTTCACGGGTATCTGGTTACCCAATGATAATAAATACTGTAAGTATGCACAAGTTATTCTATAAGTGAAGAAAATACCATGTTAAATCCTGAAAATGTGGGAGGGAACCTTCATGAAATCAATGGGCTATTTCTTGGAAGCTGTTCAAAGAAAAAATATATATAACCAAGTCCAGTTATTTATTTCTACCACTTACAATTTATGCCTAATTACCATGCTGTTCAAAGTGAGCATGTATACCTTTAAGTGTGAAGGTCATATCTGATCAGAACACTAAACACCGTCTAATATGCACGCTCTCACAATTATGGGTTTTTCATACAGCAGAGCCATACTAAGCTTAAAAACAAAGAGCAAACTTTGGTCTATTATCACAACACCATGAAATGAAATGAATGGAAAAATCCAAAGATGTTGCCCAAGAAGAGTAAGTGGATTTGGTGAACCAGAAAATGGGTGACTAAGAAGAGGAAGATGTCAAAGGTGTACTGAAGTTCGAAGATAGTTTAATATTTTAGCTTCATTCCATTAATATAACAGTTGTTTTACTCTTCATGGCCACTAGCAGAAACAAGACATTCAGAGGATATTGTGCAAGTGTTGGCTTGGTTTTTCAGATGACAAAGAGGCAGCCAGAGAAGGACTTGTAATGAGGTGGCTCAGTGAGGACAGATGTGACAGTAAGATAAATGTGCAGCGTTTAAATTTCCCTTGGGATTACAGAAATAATTGGGGGAAGAAACTTGACCAAAAAACCTGAGCTTCCTGCAGTAAGCCTGTGTGGGTGATTGGGCATTAGAGCAAAGTATATTTTCCACATGGAACCACTGAAACAGAAAAAGAGCTTTTGAGAAAAACTAATGAAATCAAGTGGAGTTTAGGTAATAATAATAATAAAATATAGTTTAGCTAATAGTAATGTTCCCAAGTTGGTTCATAGTTGTGACAAATTTACCATAGTAACATAGATGTTAACAATAGAGGAAAACAGGTGTCAGGTATTTGGGAACACTGTACTCTCTTTGCAACTTTTCTGCAAATCTAAAACTATTCTGAAATTAAATGTTTACTTAAAAAAACAAAAAAAGTAAAAAGCACTTATTAATATATACAAATTTCAAACTTTGGCCTTTTTTTTGATCAGTTCTCAGCACATATAGTAGATTCTCAATAAATGAGAGACATTATTATGAGTAAAAGCACAATGTACAAACAGTTAAGAACTTAAGTAAGAGTTTTTTTACATGATCAAGGGAAAGTTTTAGAAATATTGATTAGAGACTGCCTGGAAGGAGTTTGGATAAAGATAGTAGAAGCTGTGGATTCTGGGAAACCATTTAGAAAACTTTTTATATTTCTATACTTCAGTTTCCACATCTATAAAATACAGAAATTAAGTTTACCTACCTCATAGGGTTTTTGTGAGGAGTAAATGAGTTATTAAATATAAAGTGCATGGAACAGTGTTTGACATATAGAAAGAGTTCAATAATTCTTATTTCTTATTATCATTGCATTATTATTACATTGAACCTTGCTGAAGGAAAGAATAAGAATGATATTGACAAAATACAGAGGACAGAAAAGAAAAAAACAGCAATTTTGGAGGAGAAAATGATCAGCTAAGAAAGAAATATCCAGTAGAGATTTGGCAACAGGAAATCAGAAAATTTTTGTAGAAGTGATTATTATGTAGATTACTTTGTAGAAGTGATTAATGAAATTAGAGAAAAAAGAGAGCCAATGTCTTAGACTTAAAAACATACTCTCAGCTAAAGGGTAGGAAAAGGTACAGAAACTCATGAAGAAAAAAAAAAAGAATTAATCAAGCTCTTGTAGTCTGAGAAGGTAAGAGAATACAAATTTATAAGACAGGAAGGAGGCCTTCCTTTTATAAATACTGAAGGCCTCAGAAGAGATCAAATAAAAAGAGATCTAAGAAAAGCAAGAAGATTCGCTTATGACTTCAAACAAAGTTCAAAATAGCATAATAGAGGGAGAAGCCAAAGAAGACCAGTTTTATTCATTATGCATACTATTTTTGTCTGTCTTCTGCTCCATGAATATAATCTTCTCCAGGGCAGGGATTTTTGTCTAATTTGCTCATAGATTTATGACAATGCTTGGTACACAGTAGGATTCAATAATATATGGTGAATTAAGGAATAAAATAATTCTTGAAGCAGGTCAATTATTTTTTAAATAGTCTATATTTTTATATTAGAATTGTTGCATTACTAAGAAAGTAGCTATTATCAAAAATTAATTTACAATAATAAATGTTACCAGTTAAGTCCAGCATTAATTAATTTTTTTTAATAATGAGGAATGGCCATCTTTTCTAGCACTTCCAAAACTATAATTATCCCATACATTCTTTTCATCTTTGCTGTTATTGTAGAATAAACTTTTGTAACTATTTGGGAGGGAAATTTCTGATTTTTAAGAAATTTGGAGTCTTGGGGTGGTAGAAAATAAAAGGATGCCAAAGTCAAATCCTACTTGAAGATTAGGTTATCAATATTCTCTATGATAATAATGAAACATAAAGTCAACTCTTTTATATAAATAAGGGAAAAAAGAAACAGGATGTAAAACTTCCAAACTTCTACAGAGATTTTTTTAAAGGAACAAAAATCAACATAATCATTTCACAGAAATAAAAAATTAAATGAATGCAAATAGCAGGAAGGAAGCAAAAAATAAAATGTTAGGAATAAGATACATCAGAGTTCATAACAAATATGGATGAATTAAAAAGTCCCTTTCATGGAACCAAACACTCAGTTTTAATAAACAAGAAGGAAAATCTATAAATGCATATTTTAGAGACATACTAAAAATAACACAGAAGGACTGAAAATAAAGAGAAAAGTAAAAATATACCATAAATAAAAATAAAGCAAGGTTGAAAATATTATGTCAGTAAATGTCCTGGCAGAAAAATGCTTAGCACTTTCAGCTTGGATAATTTGAAGAGAGTTTAATAAAAGGAACTATCTATAAAGAATGGACAGGGTTTAGGAAAACTAGCAGTAGTTATAGCAGTAAATTATTACCACCCCTAAGTCTGAGTGGGTGAAGGGAGGGAGTTATTACTTGAACATAGAGGATACAAGGAGAGGCTATTTGATGGGAGTTGCGACCTTTGTCAAAACCCATAGTCACATGACATCTCCACAAGGAAGGAACCTGCAGACTAGGTATCCCAGTTTCATCCTCCCTCCGTCCCCAGGATGTCCTGACAGTGCTCCCTGTAGCCTGACCCAATTAGAAGCCAGGGAACAAGGGTATCTCTTGATTATGTGGTCCATACAAAACAGCATCTGGAGGCAGAGACAAACAGAAAAGGGTGGAGAGTGGATCTGAGAGGAAACCATGAGATTTCCAGCACAAATAAGTCATAAAAGTAGAACTCAACTTAAAATCATTGAATGAAGAAAAGTGGGAGGGATGGACATTTTCTAAGACTAAAAATTTAAAAGATACAAAAGCCAGGAGCTTTTGGGCACCAAAGAAGGTAATATTGAGATATATAAAGTAAAAAACCTGAACAATGTACAGTAACTTGATAATACTATAATTGTGGAGTGAACTAGCTTAACATTTTATGTGATCAGAACTGAATGAATGATTGGCAAATGTATACTGTAAATATATACAGAGAGCTTTGTTCCTGAGAAACATATTTTTTTTCTAAAAACTCAGAAAAAAATAATCAGCCACTAAGAAATAAAATGTCTAGTAACTTCCAAAAGAGACCATTTATAGAACACATTCTCTTGCCACAATTCACATACTACTATAAGAGAGAGAGATTATCTTCATTTCAGAAATAAAGAAATTCTAAAACTGAAGGAAAAGCATTACTGAATTTAAAAATGCCATGGAGATAGTAAATCAACACAAATATCAGCTATATATTTGCTTACAGTAGAATGAAGTGATAAAGATAATGAGGGGAAAAAAGAAGATAGCACCAAAAGATAATATATATAACATATAGAGAGACTTTTATAAATTATATATTTTTCCAAAAAAAATGAAACCAAAATTAGGAAGAATCAAATTTTTTTAAAAAAGGAATTTCTTTAAAGACTAAATGGTTCAAATTGAAAGAGCCCAACTTGGTACCAGGCAAAATGAAAGGAGAAATATTACTGAACACTTCTTATGAAAATAATCTTTCTATTTATAGGTTGTTAGCCTTGTTAACCACAACTATGAAGCTATAAAAACCTAATAATAATCATAAAGATGTCTAAAATTTAAACAGGAAAGATCTCAACTGAAAAGAAAATGTAAAAGTTCCCTTCTATCCTCTGGGTACTTATACTTCTGAGCAAACCCATTCATGCATTGAGATGGTGGCTTTCTTGAGGTCCCCTGTCAATTACTTTCAAGCACCACTGTCAAAGACAAATGACAGATTAACTTGAGGTCTATTACTATCTCTCATGTATTTTTATTAGGTTATCTTTCAAAAGGCATTGGTTAATGCAACTGATGACTTGGATATTCTTTTGAAATTTTATGTTTGGAAACAAATTACAAAACAATGCTATGTTTATGCTGGAAGAAAAAAAACCCTGTGCATTTGTATGTGTGTGTGTGTGTGTTTACATGTGTAAATAAATAAAATGAAACTGGAACAATGCAAGCATACAGTTAAGAGCAGTTATTTGAAGGATATTCAAATTTTTGTGAAGATCCAAACTATTGAGATGAAGAATATTCCTACCCTCAGCTAGGACAATAGGCATAGATCCCCATTCTCAGCAACCAACAAGCATAATTAAGCTTAAGTGAAAAAAGTTCTGATGGACAAACACCTGTATTCAAACCCAGGGGACTTTTTGAGGCCATTTCAATGCACAGACCAACTAAACCAAAAATATCATTTAAAAGACCACCAGATTCTCCAGCCACATTTCTCTAGCTGAAGTTCACTGCAGTAGCATTGGTGATACATAAATGTCTCTTTAAAATTTTGAAAATTTTGTTGCAACATTTTGGCCTAGTCCATACATTTATGGTTCAGTCAGCAGTTGCAGTTGTTCTGATTCCATCTAGTTCCTTAAGGTAGCCCACTGAGCTGAGAGAATTGTTACTTCCTGCAGTCACATAGCTAACTAGACAGCAATACATGTAAACAATCGCATCTTATTCACTTGGAACCCATTCACCAAAACAGCATTTGCCTGCTATATAGCCTATGTCTATGTTTTTGTTTTTCAGTTTTTCTATCTGTGCATTTACTGTTATTGAATGTCTCATCCCTGTTCTATAAATTCCTTGTGGATGAATGTTGAATTTTATTCATTGCTGTAACCTTAGTACGTAATATTTACCTACCTTTGTCTGTCATAGAGAAATAGAAAATAAATATTTTATGGGTGAGTGGAATGATGGATGGGTAGATAGATGGCTGGCTGAATGGACGGGTATATTCACTTACATCTTTTAGCTTTATTTCATTGTAAAGAACTTTGTGTATAGAATTTCTAGAGAGGTAGTTAGTATATAGTTCTTGCTAACCGTTAGGTATTGTCCTGACTCTACTGTGTTGATATATTATTATAAGAACAGTGTTTTAAAACCTTTCCACCTCCTAAAAAAGATTAATCCAAGACATTAATAAGTAACCTCATTTATGAAAAAAAAAAAAACCAGTATGTTTCCATCTTCCTGGTCAACCATTTTCATTGGTTCTTGCAGTTCCTCTTTTCTCAGTTCTCCAAAAGATTATTTCTTGATCTTTTCTAACAAGGGTCATCAACTAATATGAAGCTTTTATTTGAAATGTATTCTAAAATATATTTAAAAACTCCTGTAACCAGCATTTCCATTAAGAGGTAGAGTCTCTCTGGTGTCTTTGTTTGACCAATTTAAGATTGGCAATCTCCATAAAGTGATAGAAAAAATTCTTCCCCTAATGCTGTCACTGTCAAGAAGCCTTTACCAAAAACCTAAAATCATTTTTACTTTATTTCTGTATCATTAGCCCAGCTTCAGGTTGATCATGACAGCTGTTGATCACTGAATTAAACCAAAATGACATGAGTGAACAAAACTGAGCAAGCAAACCCTATATTGTCCCAGAATGGAACAGATTATTTTCACTGTGCTCTCAAACCCAGGAAAGGAGAGATGACAGAGAAGCAGTTACGTTAAAATGTTCACATCTAAAAAAAATCCATTTCTGGCTACTTTCCTGTTTTCTTGTGGTCAGATGGTTTTAGATTGCCATTAAAAGTCAGTAAAGGAATAAATAAGAAGGAAGATCTGAATCTAAACTCAGATCTATTAAATTAGGCTCACTGTCTGTTGAATATACCCTACACCTGTTACATTTTGCCACTGGAATGGGATAAGCATTGTAACTAAATGGATTATGCTGCATTTTACTAGAAACAAATTACCCAATACTACCATTTATGAGTTAAGATTTCCTGTAAGAAAATAGTGCAGGAAAAAAGAGGGATTATTTCATATCTTTGAAGGGTGTTTTATCACACTGTGCAATTGCATGCAATTTAACACCTAAACTGCTTAAAGTGCAAATGATATCAACTGGTCCACCCTAAGGGCCTGGTAATAGTCCTGCGTTTGTGCTGCTAGAGCCGGTTTTGTCAGCACTGCCATTATAAGCCTGGTCTTTCAGGATTTTTTCCACTCAACCATGAAAATGTGCTGTAGTTTACAACTTGGCATAGCAGGTTTTAGCTTAACAGCTCCTATTTTTCTTCCAGCTATTTTGTCCCAAAAGAAGTCAGCTGGCCATCTCTTTGGCTTGTAAAGAAAAAAAGAAAAAGAAGCATTTATGATATCAATTTTGAAAATACATTTCAAATTAACAGTTATTTCATCAAGAGAAACCTTGGTACTCTAAGCTAAGGTAATTTTGCCCCAACAGTCCCATCTCCACAAGAGGCTCCTAAAATATCTGGGGAATGATAATTATTCCGACATAACTCCTGGTCTGGCAAGTTTTCCTCAGTCCATATACTCTGGGACTACAGGGGAGAAATAAGAAAAGGTTTCATAAATGGTCTCATAAATCTCAAAAGGGTTAGCATGGACAGCAGCAAGCAGACCTTATAATTCTATCTGGTTAGCTGCTTCCTGGAGGCAGAGCGCCTTCACAGAAGGAAGCTCTCACAGCCTGAGGCTACTGAAACGATAGTGTCCCATGCAGACTTTCCAACTGCTGACTTCTCTCACTCCTTCTGTGGCTAAAGACCACTCTCGCAAGTGCCTTTCTGGTGGAACTCCACCCACTCCTCACAAGAAATAATTTTGTTTCCACAATCTCTAGTTTTCATCAAGAAAAAATGCATTGAGTTCTTTTCTGTTTTTTTGACAACCTGAAACCTAACTACTCATATGGTAGCTCCACATTCTGGCTGCAGAGGAAGAAGTCTCTTTTCCCTAATGCGATCATCTCCACTAAGGCATTGTGTCACCTCCCCTCATGACTTCTCAGAGAGTTCATTCCTTTTATTATTTTCTTACATGTTTCTATTCCAAAGCATCCTTCCTTTCTGACTCCTTCCTATAAGTTTATAAAACAAACTCCATCTTGAAAAAGAAAATTAAATCTTCCCTCAATTCTGTATAATCTTCAAGGAAAATGTTATATTTATTTCAAATACTGTACACAAACATACTCATGCCTTTGATGCATCCAAAATTTGTATTTAAATATGCAGTGAGGCAGGTTCATTTTCTTCCAAATGTTTGCTAATTCTTCCCAAACCACTTATTGAAAAAGCCTATTCCTATTGATTTGAAATCCTACTTAATGGTTTATTTCAGACCAATCCATGTATGTTTCAGTGAAGTTTCAAGTTACACATACACACATATGTATTATGGGTATATATATATGTAGAAATATATATATATATCATTCTTACAAACTTCATTACTATAGTTTTTGATGCAAGGGTGATTGAATCCTTTGCTTACATTTTATTTTCTAGCTACTTTTCACCAGCATAAATTTAAAAGCCATTGACTTATATATATTTTGTATCCTTCAACTTTATGATATAAACTTGCTTTTGTAAAGTCTGTCACATGTTCTAAGTAAATTTCACATTACCTATCAACTGAGAAAACTAATATCTTTTACTTGCTCCTGATAATCTGTTTTTGTTGTTTTAATCTCTCTTTAAAGTACTTAGCATTTCATAATTTAATATGATTTCAGATGTTTGATGTTTCTAATAAATATTTTAAAACATTTAGGTTGTATCTATTATTCCTATTTTTGCCTGTAAGGAATTATTAGAAATGACTGAATTTTGTCAAGTATTTTTGTATAATCATAAGTTTTTTGGCATCAGTTTACTGATAATGATAATCGCTAATGCTAATAGTTTCTATGTACCAAGCATAATTAACATTTTATATTCATGAACTTACTGAGGTATGTCATATTATTACCCCCAACTTTAAAATGAAAAAGCTGACACATAAAGAGGTCACACAGTTTTCAGTAGAACAATCAGGATTTACACCTAGCAGTCTAGATGCAGAGTCTGCACTCAGAACTACTATAAATTATTCCTCTTTTATGTTGGTCTATTTCTTAGAATTTAGCAATCCTTGGATTCATGGAGTAAACCATATTTTATCATTATGTATTATTAATAAAATAAATAACTTTAAATACAGTACAGAATATAATAACATAATGTACATTGTTAATTCTACATGAACAAATGAGACTGGTATACACAGTGTTGTGTGAAAAGTAAATGTATGAGATTTTACTATTTGTGACATCTTACTTTTTCTAAAATGAACTGGGAAGTTCTCCATCTTTTTCTTGGCTCAAAAATAATTTAAACAACATAGGATGTACTAGCTCCTTGGAGGTTAAATAGAATGTACATATAAACTTTTGGTCTATAGCCTTACTTAGTGGTATATCTTTGACTGCATTTTTAATTTATTCAACAGATAATGTCTTAATTTATTGATATGTGTTTATAAATATTTTTGTATAATATGGTCACATTACTTGTCATAATTATATCAATTTATTAATGTATAGTATTATAAATTTGTTGTCTTTCTGCATTGCATTCACATCAGATTCATTCAACAGCTTGAGGTGAAAACTTTAGCTTTATTCATCAGTTCTATTTTTTTTCCTATTTTACTGTTGAATCTTCTATCTTTTCCTTTATTGATGTAAAAACAGTTAACATGAGATCAACCCTTTTGGTGAATTCTTATGTGCAAAATACAGTATTGTTAACAATAGGCACAGTGTTGTACAATAGATGACTAGAATGTATTCATCTTTACATTTATGTGCCTTTTTGCTGCTTTTCACTTTTTCTATTTGTTCAATGTTTATTTAATAATAAACCATGTAAGGTCATAGTTCTTAACTACAGCCTGCACTGTAGTCATATGTTTTAATAGTCACATTTATTTTATTAAATTGCAAATCATTTGCTTCTATTTTGATTGGCTTTTTAGTCTGTGTGTTATTTAGAATAGCTTCTTTACTCATGTGCCTGATTCTTCTGTGTTTTTTTAGTTCTTAACTTATTGTTTTATTTAATCATGTACACCATATATTCTGCATGATGCACACTTTAGGAATTATTGTTTAAGCTTCACTTGTAACCTTTGTAATGAAAATTTCTTTTCTTCTCACAAACGTTTATATATATATATATATATATATTCTTCCCTCTTTCTCTCTCTCTGTATATGTGTGTGTATTAGGGGGTATAATTAAGATTTTTATTTTTGTTAATCAAATCCTTTATATCACTAACATACTTTGTCTAGTTCATCTGTTAAATTCTAACATAATAAACTCGTCCACTATGATTATGGTATCAGCTCTCTTTATTTCTAAGAAATTACAGCTATTCAACTAATAAATTATTTGGAAGATGAGGATTAATGTCATTATATCTTTCCTTAGCTTAATTTTGTCCTTCTACAGTTATGTAGATAAAATATCTAAATGCATTCGCTTTTAAAAAATGAAGGTAACTACTAGAAAAATAAATTACATAATAGAGCTTCCAAATACTCTCCAAAAAAGGAGGAATTCAAAAGATATCTTTGTCAGGTTAGCAAAAGTAAGGAATGAGACAAGAGGAAAGTAAAAAGTAATAGTAAAAGAGTAGCAGGAAAACATCATGGAATGGTAACAAAGTAGAAAACAAAAAAAGAGATGCTAGGAGTAAATATTCAGTTACCCATAATAATATGGATTTATTAAATTCCTATATTCAAAAACAGAGATTGTTGAATTAAGTTATAAAAATGGAGATTTTTCTGTATTCAAGAGCCATACCTAGAACAAAATGGCCAAAAGGAAGTCAAGTTACATTGCTTGTCATCTTTTACATTTGCAGTGTCCACCCCATTTAGTCTGTCCCCGCTGAAATTGTCTACGGTTGTCTATCTCCATTGACTACTAAAATAGCTCCATAAGTGAGCTCTACAACTCCAAATTTGCTACTGCCAATCAATCCCTCCACATTACAGCTAGAGTAATCTTTCTAAAGTGATCTCTGAGTTTTTCCCCATATCTCTGAGTTTCTCCCTAAATCTTTAGCTTGTCACCCAGTGCTGAACTGTGAATCTTTTCCATTAGTCACACCAAACTATAGTTCACTGGTTTCTCAAAATAAGCTGTGCTATATCATGGCTCTGAGCTTTATTACTCAGTAAAAGCTGCATGAAGGCAGATATTTTGTCTGTGTGGGCTCTCAATAAGTATTTGTTCAGTGAACAAATGCATGCGTGTGTGAACAAAGAACAAGGGAACTGGTAAACTGAGGAATAAATTGTATTTCCTCTTTCTGAAGTTCGATCCCCATCAGCCTGTCCAACTCCTATATCCATTTTTTATGGCCTCACTGAGAAGCTTATGAACATGTAGATATAATAACTTCTTTTATGAATAATTCTACATACACTGGAAGTAATGCCTGATGTATTACCTAAAAATAGTGTATTTTTTCAAGTGACCTGGGATTCATGTTCATTTATGTCTCTGCTTCCTATTATTTATCCAATGAGCCCAGTCCTTTCCTTCTTTTTCCATTCAATTCAGAATTTTTCTCTTATTCAATGACAAGTGTTCCTCTTGTCTTCTAATAAGAAGTCAAAATGCAGTTTTCCAAGGCTCTAGATAATGAGTTAGAATCCCAGGAGATGACTCACAGAGGGAGACCAGCCTACTCACCTTCACCTACACTTCCTCTGAACTGACTCACATCTAGGAGAGAACGGCACACCAGGAGAGGAAGCTCAGGGACAAACTCTCAGGCTCGGTTTTTTCACATGTAAAATGAAGGTCTCAGATATGATAATCCTGATAGATACATAGTTTAATAGACAAATATTTTGTACCAGTTTATCCCAGTTCTATGCTACATATCTAAAAAATGGACAGTTCTTTCCTTTGCATAACTCTTTCTTTTCCCGAGCCCTCCTTCTAGGTCTCAAAAAGGGAGAGGCCTAGTTTTAAAGGAGAGTGACTCTGGGAATTAGGATAATTAATGAAATCTTCAGTCTCTCACCTTGGGGCCCACTGTGATTAGAAAAGGAAGGAGGCCTAAAGCAGACCACATAGACCATTTATATACACTCTTTCCTGGGCAAAATAATTTTGTGTCTCTCAGGCTAAAAGGCTCTAAACTGGAGTTCAAAAACCTGACTAGTTTCCATATATGATAATCTGCTGTTCTCAATCTTGAAATACTCAGTATTGCTGTGTGCCTTGATTGTGAAGTGTGCCTCAAGGAATTTGTTGCTTATAATAAACTACCAAATTTTGCAGAAATAGATAAAATTTTAGATAAATTGGAGCAAAGTTACTCCTATCTATAATATCATTCTCACCAATGTATAGTCTAATCTTTCCTGGCATAAGAAAGATGAAATTAGAGAGAGAACATGTAGAAAATTAAGTATGGGTTCAGCATGTAAACACCATTTCTTATACCTGTAATAGGAAAGATATTATTTAGGACTAATGCATTAAGTGATTATTCAATCAACGAACAACCACTGATATGATGATGTGTTTATGGTAAATACATGAGGAGGATGATCTAAGTGAGGGAGGGCCTTGGGACAGAAAGAAGTGCTTTAGTTAGCATAATAATGCACAGGAGGGAATCTGGGAGGGAGGCTTTCTTCTGTGCTATAAATTAATTTATTACTCAATCCTTATCAACCAAATACCTGATACATAATTTAGTATGTGATTTCTTAGTGCTTCTCAACCACAGCTACATATTAGTACCACCTAGGAAACCTTTTTAAAAAATCCGAAATGCCTAGGCCTCCATTTCCAGAGATTCTGTTTCAGTTGGTTTGCATTAATTCAGTGGTTCTCAAAGGTTAGCACGCTTCAAATTATCTGGATGGCTTGTGAAAATACAGATTCTTAGGCCCCACCTCTGGGGTTTCTGATTCACTGGTCTGGGGTGAAGACTGAGATTTTGTAAGTATTGTTGATACTACTTCTCTGTGAACCGTATTTTGATAAACACTGTAGTAAACAATGTCACAGAAAGTACCAGATGATCTTACTACCTTGGAAACCTATGAATAACACAGCTTCCCAGAGCAGTCTCATGAAGATTTTGATTCAGAATGTTTGGCATGGGATTGAGGAATTTTTATTTTAACAGTTATCCTCAATGATCCTTCTCATCAGGTAAGGTTAGGGACCCTACCAACAAGAGACTGTTGGCAGAAAGTGGAGGGCAGAGGAGATAATGTCCTGGTTTTTTGCATAGTGCTGCTTCATGGACTGACGCCATGTGGCAAGTCACCATGTGTTATCAGTCTGTTTCCATATAGCAAGTGTCAGGACAGATCTTGTTTCCCCATAATCTGCTCTCCTTGGACTCTCCTTCCATGGCTTTCTGACCTCACTGGCTTCCCTTCATGCCTGGATCTTCTCTATTTTTGCCCACCCTGCCTGACTCAGTTGATTTCTCCAGCTGCAGCCCTATTTTTCTTTTTCCTTTTTCCATCACATTTATCAAATGGATGTTTTATATCACTACAACCACTGTTTTCTCAACATACTTTCTTTAGATGAAAGGAATCTGCGTTTTATCCATATTACTTTATGAAGGGAACTCTAGAACAGTTTTTCTTATATTTGAGATGTGTACTTCTTGTAACAGAATACTCTTCTAAAACATTGGCAGTATTAAATTATTTGCATTTTCATGTTACTTAAATATGCATAGATACAAATTTAATTTAAACTCTGTATATAACTGTTTTCCATTATGATAACATAACCATAAAGTATAAATTAAATACAAACTGGGAGACCAACAAATTATAATTAATACTATCAATGTAATATATTAGATACATTTATTTCAAAAAATACTTGGTTGTGTTTCCCAATAATATAATGTAGCATAATATCTGCTTCTCTATTTTGATATCAATGATACTTATGCCTATCCATATGTCCCAGTTTTAGAAATATATATACATATATATATATATGTGTGTGTGTGTGTGAATAATATTAAGTCTGAATTCTGGTTCATGATAATCAGTCCTTATACTTAACCTAAATTCTTTGAGGAAGCAATCTTAATATGTCAGTTCTAATGAGATGGCCCTTGAGAACTCTAAACTTGCCTTCTTTGTTTAAAGATAAATTTAGTATCTTTATATTGTTGTAATCTATGTTAAATGCCTATGTAATACAGTTAGTTCCACAAGAAGAAACAAAATGTCCTCATTAAGGTCTCTATATTCAGTATACTGTTAATGATTGATGTGAACAAAGACAGAGTCCACACAATAGAGCTCACAAAGTGAATATGGGATGACCTCCTACTGCTCTGCTTCTTTTGAGCTCAGGTGCCTCTACTCTGAAGTACACATCATACTGTAACTCCCCCAACTTCCCCAAGAGGTACTATGAAACCAACATTAGTACAGCACACACTGATAGACATGACACCTGTTCCTCATTTCCTAAAAAATATATTTTCAGTGCACACATGAGCACTGACCATGTAGCAAGTGGATATTCAATAATGATTATGTTCATATTATTTTTTAGATTTTTAACTAAAATGAAAAGATAGAATTTTAAATGTTTTCACGGTGAACTCATAGGCCCCAAACCTGAATCTATGAACCCCAGGACTGCACAGAGGACAGTCTGAGAAAACCAGACTTTGGAATTATGGTTCTTAGTGGGACAGAGGAAAGAGCTATGTGGCTGACTGGGATGATGGATCTGAACAACTTGAAAGGTTCTTAAACTGCCCATGTTCTACTATGAGATTCAGATGCAAGTCACTGCTGATAATTTGCTGCTAAGACAATGCATTATTGCTGATGGGAGTGGTTATGTATTTTATGTTACAAAGAGAAAAAGAAGTTTAAGAATCATTATGTTTAAAAACCACCAAAGATGTCTTTGTCATCAAATCAGATGCCTTCTCTCAGTTGTAATCCTTATCTCTCAGAGCCTTGTGATGCTTACCATCTCTTTCCTGCAACACTATCCTATGGTCCTCAAAAACTTACTGTATTGCCTGCACTTCTACTTACTTGATGCCTAATCTTTCTTTTCCACTGGCTCCTCTTCATCTTTTTTGCCCTTAGATGTGTGTGTCCTGCAAAGTTTTTTTCTGTTTCTATACTTTCATTCTTAACAACTATTCCCATTTCTATAAAATACTCAAAAAACCACTTTTAACATTTAATTATTGGGCAAAGGAATAAAGAGGACTGAGGATTAAGTAAATGAATATATCAAATGTAGATTTAAATAACCCCACTTCTCATCACTGTACTATGACTACTAAAAGGAGTTAATCCTTTCAAGAGGTAGCCAAACTTTGGGAAAGCAAATTCAAATTATAACCAGAAATCTCAGTCCACACCTCTTTAGTACAATGAAAAGTTTCATTAAGGGCAAATGGCATAAAATAATATTTTGTAGAATGTAGTACTTGATTAATTCAAATTAGAACTTAAAGTACTTTAAAGTTATATTTTATCTTTTAAAAAATTCAACCAATTGTTAGAGAAAAGTACTGGGAAATAAACTTCTGGTTTCAAATATGTTCTTGATGAATGGGATTTACTATCTGGACCATAGCTTAAAACACAAAAATAATGATATCTGGACAGAGGTGAAGACAAGAATAGGTAGACATTAAGGAGTTTTTCCCAGAAGATTATCTGGCCTGAGTAGGCCTTTATACTGAATATAGATAGAAGGAAGAAAAAAATGATAAGGAAAAAAACTTGAAATGTCTGTTAAACTAGAGGAATTTAGGAATATATATTAGGCATATTTATATAGAGAAACTTGAGAAAGTGCTCTGTGATTCATAAGACATAACACAAGAGAAGATCCATGATACCTCTATATTTATTTAATCTTTGCATTCTATTCTTGAGTGTTACACAAACTGACCTCTGGACTTTAGTTTCCTTTTTAATAAAATGAAGTACTGGGGTTAGGCCAAATTATTAATGATGCTGCAGCATTAAGTTAACCCTTAAATATCCATGGCCTAACCCAACAAATGTTAAATTTTGCACATGTCCAACACTGATCTGTAAGGGTTCTGCTCCATGTAGTCACCAAGCAACCCAGCTGATGGAGGCCTTGTTATGTTGAGACTCCACCAACTTGGGACCAGGCATCACAGGGCACCACAGTAGAAAGATATTGATGAATGGGGCAAACAGCTTTTAATTGTCTCATTCAGAACTATTCTCATGGTCCAAACTAATTACAAAAGTGTCTGAAAAATATAAAGCGGCATTTTAAATATTTTATGATCATTTCTATATCTGCTACCAACAAAAATTTCTCAATAGGGGTTCTAAAATCTATAGTTCTCTATAAAGGCTGGCTTTTACTGACTACCTGCTATTTATTAGGCAATTTGCATATGTTAAAACTTACTATCTATAATTTTAAACCTCATAACCTACAACTGTACAACCTATAATCCACTAAAGTAGGCAATATTATCCCAATTTTATGATGAAAAACAGATTTAGAGAAAGCAGTTTTCCTAATAAGTATTGGGAGTTGAGTTCTGAATCCAGTGCTGTTTAACTCACACAAACAGTAAGACTGTTTCTCAATGTCTTACTGTCTTCCTTGAAGTATAGTATAATGAAAATAGCTTTTTAAAGCTTGTGCTTTGGCATAAATAGGAACATAAATATGAAATTTATCTTAATTATGTTAAAATGTCTAAAGGAAATTGTATGTTTATCTGTAATAAAACTGAAGGTTATCTAAAATGTCACATTTCTTTACTTTTGATTGAAATTATATAAAATCATATGGTAAGGATTATGTAATGATTATTAAATACTCTTATAGCCCATTACAGGTCTTTGATTAAAAAAAGAAAATATTGACTCAATTGGATAAAAATTATAGGGATCTGTCATGTTACAAATTTGGTATCACTGGGATAGATGAGGCAATCATGAAGATTTATAGCTCTGGGATTCCCAGGTTATATTACATACATTATTGCTTTATATTTACAACTTCTTTGTTCTTGCCAATTGAATATATACATATTGTCACATTAGCTCTCCTGATGTTTTGTTTATGTGGCACCAACTCTGCAGTTATTTGGAAACCCCAGGTGACTGAATGAAGTTTTCCCTTTGTATCTGAAGGTTCGACATCAATTAATGCAACAAGAAAGTCATTAATTTAATTAATAATCACTGAAGATTCTCCCTTGCCCTGCCACTTCTAAATTTATCCCCGATTAAAGAAATGCTTTCATGTATTCATTTAGCTATCTTCACTGAGTGCCTACTTACTATATGCTCAGCACCATGCTGGGTTGGGATTACAGAAGAGTATTACAAAAAGGCCTTGCTCTTAAAAATCTCAAGACATCATGAGTAAAAATATTTTAACTTTGTTTCTGTTTGTTTTTTTCCCTGTTAACTGGGCCCCAAAGCACTTTCTTTCTAGCAATTTGTTTTACCTACTTCCTAATGACACTATGCTTTTCATTATTTTAGTAAGGCATTTATGCTTGTATTGTCTAAATGGCACCTGTTTTCAAAATACTTAGGAATATTATTAGCTTGTTTTTCAGCACAAAAGATAAAATCATGTTTAAAAAATGTAATTACCTTTTATGAGTTGTAGTAATAAGATTTATTTTACATATTTGTTTTCCAATAATATACAAACAAATGTTAGAAACAAAATATGGGTGGATGTTTCTTCTTTTTTTTTTTAGCTGATATATTTTTTTAGGATCTCAATATTTTGGAGAAATGAGTTACTGACATCTAACACTTAAAAGTATAGGCTACTTTTCATTTGACAGGAACACCTGAAAAAGAGCAGCCAATTTCCTAAGGCAGAATTAATATCAAATAGAAATTTTAGAGACTTTTTTTTTTCTCCCTTTAAATGTTTATTAATTAATTATTCTTAGTTTTCTTTTGGGAGTTAGAAATGTTTTTCAGTTTTTTCAAATACAGAAAGATTTACTGAGTTAATCCATAAATGCCCTCTTGTGACAGCCTCCAAAAATGCAGCTGCCTTTCTCCTATTTACTTTGCTTAGTTTTTCCTAAAATTATTTAATGTATCCAAACTGTAATTGTTTTGATTAAACAAATATATATCAGTTTTATATTTTATCTGATCAAATTAACTTATCTCATTTTAAATAAATGATGTTTTGAAATTTAGGCAGAAAAACTTGTGATAATACTATTCCCTATGTAAGATAATTATTGGAAAGATTTTTAATTTTACCATCACCTTTTTCCACTTTGATATGCATGGAGAGGGAATTCTAGATGTTGTGAAAATATCCTTTTTACAATCTTCTTGAGACTTTCTAGGGTCATAGCACATTTCTTAACTTGGTAGGTAAAAGATAATAAATGTATTGAATTATCTTAAACTATTCATTTATAAATTCATAATTACTAATATTTTTTAACCAATTATTTCAATTATAGTCATTGGTCATCCTGGAGTTCCTAGAAGCAAATGTTACTATTCACACTTAAAATGAAACAATTAATTATTAATGCAGTTAAATGACTTTCCCAGATATAAGCATGCATCACTATATGATGCATGGGCCCAACACATGGCCTTTACACACCTATATTCAGAAGTCAGATGTCAGCAAAAGCTTTTCAAAGAGCAACTGATATGTATTTCTTAAATTTTATTTCCAAAACTTTGTTTTAGGCTAAGAATATCCAACTTGACTCTAGTTTTAAAACACAAAAAGAATACTGAAAAGTACTTTCTTTCCAAGATTCAGTCTATAACAGCTTTCAATAAATATATAAATCATGAAATGTCTTAAGAAGATGATATAACACAGAACTTTGAAATGAGCCAGATCTGTGTTTAGACAAGTTACTTAATTAAAAAAAAAAATTAGTGAGTAAAAAAAAATTCTTCTTCTGAAAAATGGGAATAATAATAATCTACCTCTTAAGATACTAGTGAGATTTACATGAGATTACATGTATATATAATACACACATACATACATATATATATATATATATATATATATATATATATATATATATATATATATATTCTTGCCCTTGATACAGGCTTAAACATTATAACCATTATTAGTGGGCAAAAAGCTTAAATCTGTGTCATGAGCTTAAAAGAAAACACAGCTTAACTTTATTTGGTGGCTAAGATGGCCACATGTCAATAACTGCTAATTCCTTATCCTTCAAATTTAACATTAGTATAATTACATGTGGTATGCTTAATGTTCATAGCAGGTGAGAATGATAAGAAAATTCAATGATGTAATATTTATATTCACATTATTTATACTTTCGTTAACCTAAATAATTTGTTTAAATTAAATTCTCAATATTAAAACCTGATAATAAGTAGCAGAGACCCATATTTTTTTCCTGAAGCGAATACAATCTGGAACTTACAAAGCCTTTCCATCTCCAACTGGGGCCAGAAGGGGTGTAGAGAACACACGTTAGCCATCTACCACGGAATTCAGGGGCATCCTGGACAAAGGAAAGTCAGAGGATAAAGCAGGCAACAAGGATGCTTGTCATTTTTACCTCCAGGAGGAAAACCTTGGGAACAACAGAACACTGAATTTATCATCATTTCGGAAATGGACCTAATAATTATTTTGCAGAGCTACCACTGCAATGCGATGTTTTGGGATCCCTTAATTTCAAAATCATGCATGAATTTCAAACCAGAGTGCAGGATAATGTGAGAAAATAATCGTCAGTTATAGTTGAAAAGGTCTCTCATCCCAAGTATAGCCTTTGACATCCTCCTTTTTCTCACTCCCATTCTCAATATACTGATATTGCACACTTTACTTCCTAAACACATCTTCAATCTTCCCATTCTGCTCCACCTTCACCATTACCACCCTAGTCAAAGATACTATCATCTTCCATCTGGTCTGCTACAGGAGCCTCCAAATCAATACTACTGAATCCATGCTGTTCCCCCATTTAACACTCCTTGTACCCACTACCCCAAATACACACTCTGATGTTTGTCTCCAAATCACAGTCAGGGTAATCTTTTGAAAACACAAATAAGATGAAATAACACATTAGTTTAAAAATTTCAACCATTTTCTATGACTCGTAAGATAAAGTGCCCAACCCTAATGTTGCCAAAAGCCCTACCTGACCTTCTCATTCTACTTTTCCAATCTTGTATCTAACCACTCCTGTCTGCAAATTCTGGGCCATGGTGTCCTTTGTCTAGTCCCCTGAATACATTAAATTCTTTCTTGTTTTAGGGTTTTTTCCTTCTACCACCTTTTGCCTAATTCCCATTCACTCCTATTCTGATCCCAGCTCAAACATCACTTCCACAAAGTCTTGCTGCTCCCAGGACAAGTATTGCATCTGTGCTATAAACTAACACAATCCTGGTGCATTTCCTCCAACTTATCAAAGTTTATACTTATCAAAGTTTACTTGTTGATGGCATTCCAAAA
Organism: Manis pentadactyla; assembly: GCF_030020395.1. Classification (NCBI taxonomy): domain Eukaryota; kingdom Metazoa; phylum Chordata; class Mammalia; order Pholidota; family Manidae; genus Manis; species Manis pentadactyla. The sequence goes on along the minus strand of NC_080029.1, from coordinate 69,278,386 downwards.
TAGTGCCTACTGGCTTCATCAGGCTGTGAACTTCATAACTATGTCTATTTGCTCACTGCTATAATCCCAGGGCCTGTAACAGTATTCAGCAAATAGTTGGTGTTCAATAATCATTTTTTGTTTTTCTCTCTACCAGAGAAATTATTCTGTTTAATCTTTCTTTACAACCAATATGTATCCTATGCAATATTTTCAGTCTTTTCCTCTTCTTCCCAATATCAGACTGACTGGCTATACTTGCTGAGCAACTGAACTGTCTCAATCCATTGGTGCCGCCTGTTGGCCCTTATCTGTCTCATGCCATCTTCTTCCTCCTCCGATGGCAGCTAGGCCCCCAGCACATTCTCCTCATGCCTCAACCTTCTCTCCAGTTTTAAACACATAACTGAACTTCAGTCAATCCCTTTCTCACACATACACACACATCCTTCTACATTACCTATTTTTTTTCTATTTCAACTTTTGTTCATTCAGAAAAAATTCCTTCAGTAGTGTTCCGCCCCCTCCTCTTTTTCCTTCGCCACCACCTCCAGCCTCCTCCTCGTCCTCTCAGTTTCTTCCTCTCCCTTCGTCATTATCATATTATATATGTATAAAGATACACTCAAATTTCCAGAAATCTACTTTCCAACTTTTAGCTTATCATTATTTGTAAGATAAAACTTTCTAAATTACTTCTGGCTTATAAAACCAAAGTGGTATGTATCTGTGCCATTAGCATTCTGATAAAGCCTAAAATTTTATAAATTTTATGGTAATAGTGTTCTGCATCTGTCTTAGGGATAAATAAGGTAAATATAGCAAACATATATAATGATCTCAATGAATCATTAGGTTATTAAGTAATGACTGACTTGTATATATGTTCAGTGAAAAAATTTGAGCTCAATAACAGAAAAATAAAATTAAAAGGTAAAAACAAAATGTTTGTTTTATAATTTTCAATGTGGATTTTACTTCCCCCATCTGAACCATAATGTAATTAATGTTGCAAGTTTATGATTATAAAAATCTTTTAAAATTACCTATATCTAGAAATAATCTAAACTGGCAGAAACTGTTTAATTCCAAACAGTATTTGAACTATAATCTTGAATAAATAATTTAATCTTTCTGGAATTACATATGAAACTCAACAGGTTAGATGCTCAATTGAGTGGCAACTTCTCTATGGACAATTTACAAGTATATTGATGACCATTGAAAAGAAAACATATATAAAAGAATTCTTAAATGTCAAAATTAATTTCATGAAAATTACTTGGTATGAATATTGATTACTTACCTACTTTAGCCTGAGATATTGTGTCATTCTGTATTTCTTGAAACCTTTAATACACAATCAACTGTATACTACTTAAAAATGTTGCATAAGCTCATAATTCTCCAAAGCAATTATGGCCAAAATTGCTTATGCATTCAGTACATGGAAACCAAGAAGGGGAATTATATTTTCTAGGTTTACCTAATGAAATTAATTATTTCCATACATTAAATAAATATTTTAACACAATGTTCAACATCATCTCTTATAAGTAAGGACAAATTCACCCATCGTACAGCTTCAGTTTAAGTCGTCAAACATTTAGTGAGCAATGACTTAGCACTATTAGGAATACATAGATGAAGAAGCCAAAACTTCCAGCCTCCTGGAGCATGAATGAATTCAGCAGGAAAAATCAGAGATCTATTTTCACACAAAAAGGAAATGAAAAAAAAGTTGGTTGTTTACAAATATTAACTTTGTACAAATAAGGGAACCCACCTTTGAAAAGCTAATTAGCTCTTTAAGGAGGCTATGGGTCTAGCATTCCCCATACACCAAATCTGAAATAATTATTTATTGCTTTGAGTGGTAACATCAATTTCTTTTTTAAAATGTTCATCATAAGTGCATAACCAAAAGTTTATAAAAATGGCCAGTAAAGCAGCCTTGAGGGGACTTGAATAGAATGGGATTTAGAGAAAACTTGTATTAACCTTTATTAACAAATTAGAAAATACTAGCATGGTAAAAATTTTGCAAGCAGCATTTATACATTAAAGATGGAAAGGTCCAGTGGTGACATGGATGTCTTAGTATATCTTTGTTCTTGAAGATATTCTTTGATTTTATCAAAATATGGTGTAGTTTGAGGATAGAATTCTTGATAAAATCAGTTTATATATAACATATATACATATATATAATTTTCTATATAGAAGAATTCATATTTGATATTGTGTACTTTTCTTTACTACCTTCCCCCTCCCCCAAGAGTCTTTCTTTTTGAGATATAAGATTCTTTCTCTGTATTTAAGAGGAGAAAGCAAAACAAATGAAAAACCCTGAGAGACTGGCTAGAACATAAGATCCCATAAGTAAAAAGTCCACACTTCAGATATAATCATATGCCTCCGTATTATAAGGCTCTGAAGCCGAGCTGCTTATCAATGTGACCAAAAGTTAAAAGGAGACAAAACTCAAAAAAATGCATTGTGTACACATTTGAAAAATCTTAACATCAACTTGGGAAAATTTCTATTCCAACATGTTCTTTCTAAATCAACCGAAAGAACAGATTACTATCTAGTGCTCCAATATTTATAAATAAAGCCTTTTTATATACTAACTGTATCATGAAAAGTATTGGTCACATGTGCTATAATATGTTTACCTTTAAGCTGAGAAAATGGTATCCTAGGACTAGAGTACCCTAATCACTGGAATAGTTAAATTTAAGTTAAGAACCAACAATTGTATATTAGTTAATGCAAGTACATAAAATAATATGAATATATTCTAAAATACTACAACATGCATAATAATTTTATATATTCCTCCTTAGGAAATGTTATTCATGTAGTAGATAATAAATAAGAAAAACTTAAGACAGTGATCTGCATTTTCCCAGAAAATACTGCCCAAATCACACCTTTATCTTTTATATGACATCTTTCTGTCTCTATTTCCATAATGTATAAGACCAATTTTTTTCTGTATCCAACTATTTAAAGTTTATCACTTGTATCATATTATGTATTTTGTGTTAAATAAATTGTGACAATAACAAATTACATCTCAGGTAAAATATCTTTTGTTATCTATTAACATTTGCATTCTTAATATACAACTATTTAAATATAACTATGATAAAATATATGTGTACATTTTATACACTTTAAGGATATATTGTGTAAATGTGCTACTCTAGTTAATTAGGGAATAATGAGTATTCATAAATTTATTTTAAATGATTCATTTATAGGGGAAATTGAGTCTTTACCATGTCTGATTTGAGTTATGCTGCAAATACTGACCAATTTTTTTGTTGAATCATATGCCCTTAAACAAAAGTGGAAAGTATTAAAGAGGCATAAATGTGAAGCTGACATTAATTAGTCATTCTCCAAATATAAACAATTTTACCTGATCTAATCTTAAAGTTCTAAATGATTTGAGAGGTAATTTACTTCTGCCTGCACATTCTCCACCACTTAGCAAATTCACATTGATGTGAACTGGACTGAAACATTACTCCATGAAAGAGTAACTCCAGAAGCTAAGCCTGCTACTAACTATAGCTAGCTACTACTAAATTTTAAATACTTATAGTTAGCACTCATAATCAAAATGCTCCACTAACAAGTTTATACGTACCGTAAATTTAATGATTATGTGACTAGAGGGTTGCTTTGAATGCAAGTATACGTATTTTATGTTCATTCACTCAAGTATTTGTTAAGCATTTATTATTTGACATGTATCTTTTCTTTTTACATTTACTATAGGCCCCTTTATAGTTCTTAAAAACTCAAAAAAGCTAAAAAACTCTACTTTTACTTGCTATGTATTGATTATATTTCATATAAATTTCAAAATGGTAATTTATAAAGATTACAACATTTTGTAATATTGTGAGTAAGCAGTTATAAAGCAACACAATAATTATTACCAGAGTTGAACTCCTTATATAAAGCTGACCTGACCGTAGTTGTCCTTCATGATTGCCATTGTGTATTACTCATATTTCTCTATGGAAATAAATACAGCTGATGCTACCAGTGAGTAAAAGATAGTTAACCTGATTATGGGGTATGATGTATCTAAACTTAATAGATCATTTTTTTCTGTGAATTTTTATTTTATTTTGTTTTCTTGGTCTTGTAGGTACAACATTGATATTCTTTGTTCTTAATATTAAATGTGGATTTTGAAAATCATTGTTGACAAAATAATAATTCACTGGGGTAATAATATTAGATATAAAATATATGGTTTTACTTATCAAGAGAAAATAATATATCAAATAGTACAATTCCAATTCTAGGTATTCCTCTGAAATAAAACAAAAACACTAATTTAAAAAGATATATGTATCCTTATGATTATCACAGCATTATTTATAATATCCCATATATAGAAGCAACATAAATGTTCATCAATAGATGAAGAAAATGATATATATAATATATATAGATATATGCATATATGTATATATAAACACAATGGAATACTACTTAGCCATAAAAAAGAAGGAAATCTTGTCATTTGTGACAACATGAATAGACCTAGAGAATATTATGCTAAGCAAAGTCAATCAAAGACAAATACTACATGACTTCACTTATATGTGGAATCTAAAAAACAAAACAAATGAACAAATGAAACAAACAGAAACAGACTCAAAAATACAGAGAACAAACTGATGGTTGCCAGAGGAAATGAATTAAATAGGTGAAGGGTATTAGTGAGTATAATCTTCTAATTATAAAATAAATAAGACACAGGGATGTAATAATATACAGAAGAGGGAATACAGTCAATAATACTGTAACAGCTTTGCATGGTGACAGATGGTAACTAGACCATTTCTTAACATATATAAATATGGAATCACTATATTGTACACCTGAAACTAATACACTACTGTATGTCAATTATTCTTCAATAAAAAACAGTGTAAGAAAAAATATATATATGTATATTTGGGCATATTTATACAGTTACATATGTATATTTTCCAGTTTATAATCTTATTTTCTATCTTTACATTAATTAATGCATTAATTAATGGAGAGGGGACCAAGTAACAAGTGACTTCAAAAGGATTTAAAATTTGAGGTGTTATACACCACAAAATTATTTTTTATTTAACCAAAGTCATAGTAATATATATCATATTATTTATAGTACATTTAATCAGTGAATCTTATTATAAAGCTACCCATAATTTAGTATACTTAAAGCATAAGTGTGGTGCCATTTAATTGCTGACAAACCAGTTTTATTGATAGAAATAGCTTGAGTTGAAAGAAGGATCTTGAAAAGTTTACAGCTTTATTTTTTCAAGCACCACAAACTAATAAGTAAAAACATATGAATTAGATAAAATACTTCATTAAGTTACTTTTATTGGGTGAGTCAATGTGATATGATTACATTTCAGACATTTAATTCCCCATCATATAAAATCACATTGATGTTTAGTTATATTTTCTCTTCTGGTGATGTAGCCATTCAAAGTATTTTACTCATATCAAAGCAGAGATATTATGAAGTTAAAACTAAAGTCATTTTCATCAAAGCTAATCATAAATTTTATTTCCTTAAGTGTTTCCCAGAGTAATCACATTGCGGGTCTGTAAAGGAGACTCTTAAAAGTATTCTCAGGTCTTGGGTTCCAATTAGAAAGAATTCCATCAGACTTGGGAGCACTGCTGTGAATATAGTGGGGAGAGCAAAAACAAAAGCACCCACATTTGGCTCCTGAAGCTTTGGATGAACCCATGGAACACTGATATGTTAGAAAGGTGTTTCTTAATGTTGAAAGTATAATTGGCCATTCATTACTTAGATGGTCAGCTCTGGGATGCTTTGCACCCATTTGTATAACTTCTGTAAATGTATAAATGCCTCCTTTGAAATGATAAAACTTGAATCACTAGATAAACTGGTAAATGATACTTGCTTGCTATCTTGTACACCAGCCCCTTTTGATTGGTTAAAAAAGGTAGGTGAACATCACAGATGCAAAATGTTTGTTGGTAAGAATGTGTGTTTACAGGTGTGGGACACCCTCAGGATGGGTAGAACTGATATTCTGCTGCAGGTGCATACTTTAATAAACAGGAACTTGTCTTTCCTCTAATCACTTCTCTCCTTTATCACGCTTTTGGATTATCTCAATTCACGTTAAGTATCACTTGTGCATAAAGCATATACAGTGCACTATATTTATTTAGATATACATGTGACTAGATTTTCTGTGAATAAACCTAAAATGCATTCACATGAGAAAATGGAGTGGTTTAATTTAAATGTTTTAGGAGTGCTAGAATACTAATAAACATCTGGAAGAACAGATAAAACTAGATAAATGTTTAGCCTTGTTATGAGTAACACACTAGCATACGATTAGGTTTATAATGGTTGTAATTTAACAAAACTGTTGTATGAAATATTTTGTTTAGCATTCATTAAAAACTGTTAATGCACTTGTGTTTTCCATGGACTAAATTTTTTGCAGCAGACGCACGTTATTAGTATAATACAAATATGCTAAAAAGCAAACAGTTTGGTGTTAAAATGTTTTAAGTAGGATTGTGAGGAGAAATTTTACACCAATCTTTATTTTTTTTCATTTTTACAGAGAAAATTTTACCACAAATTCCATATTTTAATGATATTATACTAACTCTATTTTTTAAACTCATTTTGTCACTGTTTTGTAACAGAAACACTGTAAATATTATAGATGTGGTAAACTATTATACTTGTTTTCTTATAAATGAAATGATCTGTGCCAACACTGACAAAATGAATTAATGTGTTACTAAGGCAACAGCCACATTACATGCTTTCTCTTTCACAGTAGGCAGCAGAGCATATGGTTTTCTCTTAATGGAACGCTAGCTTCTCATTAACATACCAGTAGCAGTGTCAGAACTTACAAACCAGCATAACAGGGAGATGGAAAAACTTATAAATTAGACCCTTTCAGTACTATTGAGAAGGAAATGACTGATGTTCTAAGGTACAATATTTAGCTAATACTGTGCCCTTTTCTGCACCTTCTTTCTACAAAAAAAAAACTTTTTTCTTAGGATAAATATAAATATAAATATTAAAGTGCAAGTAATTTTTACCATTTCTGAGAGTGATTGGCACTTGGGTTTTATAACTCTTCTTAAAAATAGTATTTCATTGCCTTTTTGCTCAAAGTATGTTTTAAACAGCTGTATTTTCACCATCCTGTTTCAATACAGTAAAGCATTTGAAATGTAAAGCTACTCTTCATGCTTTCCTAAAAGAGGAAATTCACCAGGTAAATAAAAATGAGGATGAGAAGGAAACCATTTATTCCCTGGAGGCAAAAGATGACCATTTCAATAACAGAAGTGGAGCCACCAAGAGGTTATGCTCGGTAGTGAAGGAGAAGAATTATTTTATTTAGTTCCCCAGTTCACTGTGTGTAGTTTAAACCATATTTAGCTGTCTCAAAATAATTATGGGGAGTTGAATTTTCATTCAATTTTTTAAATTCAAGATCCTTCTCAGTGAGAATTTAGCTGTATTTGTAGAAAGAATATATCAATGTCACGTCTTAAAAGACATTTTAAATTTAAACCTATACAAATGGCATAGAAATTATACTTACATTTGGATAACCATGACATGACCTCATATTCCAGGAATTTCACAAACTGAAGTTGGTTTTGTCATTTATATTTTCTAAAATTTCATAACATTTACCTATAATTAGATGGTTGAGTGCTATTAAAGAGTGAATATAAAGTCTTGGAAAAGCAGCCTATGTGTTCCAGGCTGCTATAGAGTATTTGCCAGAAAGAAAACAAATGTATTAATCCTCTGATAACCAAAATTCTGGGGAGATAGTAAAGTGGATTAATGGCTCTTTCCAAAAATGTTAATACCTATACTAGTTCAATTCACTGAATGGAAAATTTTACTCCTAAGAGTAAAATTACTCCACCCATTACTAGGTTCTTTTTGCAATGATCTTTGAAGATACGTCCCTTTAAACTGCAGAATATGATGAATGAAAAGAATCTCTCTTAAAAGTGTAACTCAGGAATGTATTAATAGCAGTATTATTTGAATCTTAACCATAAGAATACAAAGACACTTTCTAACCATTATTATTCTGAATAAAGTAATCAATTGATATACATTGCTTTTTAAAAATGTTTTTTCTCTTGGTAGAGTTTGAAATTTTACTGAAATTTATCCTAACCCAAAGTTAGAATACTTGTTTTCTACAAGAGCCTAAGGAATAGCCCAAAGGGCCAGAATCAAAAGTATAGTAACCTATAATAAGACGGTATCCAAGTAATGTTCCCAGAGTTCATCGGCCTGATCTTAAGTGTGAACCCCAGTCTTTAAAATTTCAGGATTTCTTTTCCTTCTGCAAAGAAAAAGACACTCATTCTATTCATAGAAAGGCACTTCCTCTTTCTCATCCACAACAGGACATTACAATATATTTGTTTCATAATCTTTCTCTTTTTCCCCCTGCCTCAGAATTTGATCTTTTTCCCAACATGATTGCAAATGCTTTGGAAACCAAGTTAATAACTATTATTGATTCAGCCCCAATGTTATTAATGCTAACTATTAATTTAAGGGTGTTTCCATGATTTCTGAGTAGCAAGCAGCCGGATAACCATGGCCCGTGCTGCAGATTTAATTTGCTTGTCAATGCATCCAGATTTTTCCATTTGGTAAGCAAACTTTTGTGTTTTGTTTCTTTTTTCACGTTACCAGAATCCAAGAGAGCCAAAAGGAATAACTGCTTGCTTGGCATATCCCTCTCCCACTATAGGTAACTTCTTTATAGCCCTAACAAAAGTGTATGAAAAGTCATTACCTCTCAGTATGTTTTTCAACACCATGGAATCACGAACATCTCTGCATACAGGTGTTAACAGAAGCTTCCACCTCATGTCTAGCATTAAAATTTAAATTGATGGTTGTCATTCAGCGGAAGACAGTATCAGTGTAAAGTGCAGCCGATCTGGTCACTATCTCTGGGTGGCTGCCAGAGCTCCTGCATTGGCTTCATGGTGTCGTCTGTGAAGGAAGCCAATTAAGATCACAAGATAGTGGCTGGTAATAATAAACTTCTAATGATATCCCTGACTGAAAAGAGGTAATTAAAATGTGTATACAGATGACCCCAACTTCTGTCAGCTCAGTGTAGCTACTACGCTGACAACGTCCATGTTTTGTTTAAAAAAAGGAATTAGTGCTGTCTAACAACAATAAAATAAGCAATTTAATAATATGGAAAGAATTACCTTGGAAGTGCACACCAGTTTCAATTTCTTTGCATCCCTGATATAACTCAACTGTCTGCTGTCTCTTGACTGGTCAATATTTTGTTGTTTTGGTTACTGACTCTTCAGTGTCTGCCTTTTCCCCTCTCCATCTTCCCTGTCTGCATGATGCACTCCCTCCCCCACCCTCAGCCCCAATATGAGGACTAGATCTTATCTTCTTCAGGTGCTTCTTGAAATCAAAGCCTGTGTTTTGAAAAGAAAGACAATTAATTAGATAGCAAAAGAAGCTGGTCCTCTTATCACTAGATCTGGTCCTGGACATAAGTGCTTCACACTTTTCCATTCCCTAACCCTGCAGCACAAAGCTTTCCTGTACACCTGCACAGCTCAGCTCATCCATTTTCTGTGAGCCAGTTAAGTTCCTTTAAGCCTGTCCGCTGAGAGGTGGTGATAGCTCTCTGAGAAAAAGAAGAAAGAGAAAGAGAAACAGAATGCTGCTCCAGGCCTTTATCTTGATCACAGTGTTTGTTTTCAAATTGATGTCTGTAATGAAACAAAGAGGATTTAATCATGTTAAACAAAAGCCTGTTGGTACCCAGAGGAAATTCATTTAACTCTTCTCCAAGTCTTGGAGTTTCAGGTTTCTTGTCTTCCTCTTTGCATCCAACAGGCTGAATTTCTTACCTGGGGCTTAAAACTGTGAGGTGTGAAACTCTTCTTTTGTTTTGACAGGTGCTTTTTGCTAAACAGCAGCCTAGCCTTGATGGTGATGATACACAGAAGGAGAAAAAAACTTCAGAGACGCTAATGACTGTAGTTACCCAACTTCTGCTTAATGGGTTTTATTAGCTTCCCTCCTTGGAGTTCTTTAGGATAAAGTGGGAAAACAAATTGGGTTGATGGGAAGTGAGTTGTGAAAGATAGTTGCTAGGGAGAAGATCCAGGAGCCACTGCCATTTTTGGAATCCCAAGAAGGAAATAAAAGTGAAGAAAGTAGGGCTAAATTGCTCTTTCTTGACCAAAGAGTTAGCTAGCACGGGTGGCAGTTAAAAGTTATCTGGTAGAAGAACAGACTCACAAATGACACCAATAACCTAATGTTTAGCCAAGGCATCTCCAGACAGGTTTCTCGCTAAAGAATACTAGAACAGTTGTCGAAAAATGGGAGACCCCAAACTGGTAGAACCTCTCTTTCATGCCCAGAAAAGGGTGTCTGTAGGGGGAGAGAGAAGCATTGAAGGCCCCCTTTGTTGACTTCAACCATCCTGGTGTTTTCCTTTGCTGATGACTCTTTTGCTGTGATTCCAAAATGACCTCCCTGCATTTGCTTAAAGCATTAGTTTCCTTGACTCAGTCTCTACCTGCTGTTGCATTTCTCCCTGTGCCTCCCACGGTCCTGAAGCACTTTTCCTTCACGTTACTCTTGAGGAGTGGGCACTTTCCTCTTCTGCAGACACTGATAGATAGATCTGCTGTGCTGACCAGGCACTTGGGTTCACTGACCAGCTGAACCACATTTCCAGGTGGTGAAAAGATGTGGCAGCATAGAGGTTTGTTATCAACCCAGGAAATTCCACTGCTCCAAAATTAAGTAAAGAAAAGCACCTTCTCTTCTTGCTATGTAAAAACCTTAGTCTTTCTCCATCTTTATGTAGACAGTGGTAATGCAAGTAAAATTGCAGACTTCTCCCAGAGAAAATTCAGCACTCATAAGAAGCTCATAGGAAATTATTAGAAAGGTGCATGGATTAGTGGTTAAAAGCGGATCCAGACAACCTGAGTGATTTGGTGTCTTGCCAATAGGTTTCTGACCTGGGCAAGTTCACTGTGGATTCAATGTGACCAAAGAAATGACTGACAGTGGAACATTCTTGGGGTGAAAGGGTTATACCCAACTTTATTCTCACGGTGGCAAGTCAATCAATAGAATCCTGTCCACTCAGAGGGAGTCTGCATGTAGCAAGCAGGTCTTTGCCTCTGGGCCTCTCTACCCGCACAGCTGTCTCAGTCTCTGTCCTCGGTGCTGCTACCACTCCAGTCTCATCTTTGCTCTCCTGCAGCCCTGCAGCCGTGCCACTGCATCGCCCAGGGTACTGGGTGGAGCTCTTTATATATCAGTAACGACATATTGCCCACATGTGTGTAGTGAGCTAGCTGACCAGGGCCAGGTGAGAATCCTGGCCACAAGAACCTTTACTTTATCCTCATTTGGGTAAAGCTGTTCATGCTGCAGATTCCTCAGCTTTAGAATATATGTGCAATAGTACCAAGATCATAGGACTGTTGCAAGTATTTACCTAATTAATTAATATAAAGTGCTTAGAGAGTCCTCACATCATAGTTTATGCTCAGTTAATGTTACCCATTATTACTTACAAGTGAATGATCTTCTCAAGGCAGGTCATTAATTTATTGAGATTCATTCCCTTCGTCTTTCAAGCAGTTGTTTTTTGGGTGGAAGTGAGCTGCTTTCCTTCTTCATGTGAGAGGGCTTTGCCTCCAGTAACCATTTTGTTTCTCAGCACGCAAATCACTCTGTTTCTTCCCACACACTCCTGTCTCTGAAATAACAAATCAGCCTATTTAGTCTTTCTTCTCATTCAGGGTCTTAAAAAAGATGGAATTATATACTTAACTGCAGTCAGTCTTTTCCTTGATGCATACCTTGAAGGCAGAGGAATTGCAGTCTTCTTTGGGATCCTTACTGGTCTTCACAACTGGGCCCCACCTCCTCATGCCCGTCCTGAAAGCAGCCTCGTGCGCCCTCTGGGTCTGCCCTGTCCTCTCCCTCACAGGATGTGCGCCAGGGGAGCAAGTCAGCTCTGAAAGTGACCTGTTGCTGCTGCCTCATGCCTGCTGTTTCCACCGTCCAGTGACGGGTGGGCTGGGTCCTGGGTAGTTTTTATACCAAAGTCTGATTCTTTTATTATAGTTCCTTGCAAAGTCATTAAAGGATGGTATCTTTAGAAAGTAAGTATTGGTTAGGAGACTGAGACAGGTGAGAGGATTTAGTAAAGAGGCTAATAACTTGGGCCATTACTCTATTCAGAGACAAGAAATGATAGGCAAGCTGCAAATCTTGATTCCTTAAATCAAATACCTGGAATTAAGCAAAAAGCTGACAAAATGAAGAAGAAAGAAAAAGTAGTAACCCTGACATCTTCCAAAACAGGAAAATACTAATCCCTTATAGATGCATTTATCATATTCTCTACAAAATATCCTGTATTTACTTTAAAATAACAGTTAATACATGAATGGCAAGGTGGGGGTGGAATAGAGGGGTAGTGGGGGAGGTAGGAGGGTAGCATTCAAGCACCAGTTACCTAATTGGAACAATTCAAGTTGAACAGGTCTGATATTGAAATGGGTGTCATAGCAAATAGCTTCAGTGTGAACTTCTTGGTAAAGTTTCTTCTCAATTAAACTGTTAAAAAATGAAACAAAACTCTAATATGTCCAACAACTAAAGCAATCAAAAAGAATATTTCTTTCCATAAATTCTGTCCTTTTTTTAGCTGGATAACATATGGATTGGTTCACTTTATTCCTTTCCACATAATCATGTTACTTTTTACAGTTGGATTTTTATGCGGTTTTATAGAGGGTTTTCTTATAATAATGGCTCAAGCTACCTACATATTCACAAAATAAAGAATAATAAAGAAAATGTTCTTTCTGCTTTTTTCTCTAAAAAATAAAAATTATCTAACTCAGAAAGAGCAAGTATTGTCTTTGGTTTTTCTCTTTCCTGCCCAGCTTGTCCAGAATACAGCGAGCTCACCATGCATTTGGATGTACTGAGGGCTATAAAAAGTTCACCTATGGCACATAAATTATTTTGTTAGGGTGCCATCTGCTGGTGTCAAACCACCAAAGACTTCTTTTACTTGAAGATGAATGCTTCTAATAAACCTAAAGACATAGAAGTTATTTGACTCAAATAACTTTTTGTCTTTTCTTTTAGAAGTATAGACTACATTCAAATGGTTGCCTGGTGAATAATTCTTTAATACCCCCATATGGTAATATAAAATGTCATTTAATTCTAAAGTTAGGAAAATGGGAGGCACCAGACATTGTCTTGATTTACTGGTTCTTAACCTGTTTGGATTGAAGTTTCATTTTTTAGTTTTCTTGGCTCCCCTGATTTTTTAAGTTTATTAAATTTTCCCCTTAGAAAAGCAATTTAACTGCTGTGTTTCTGATTACATCAACTTCAATGTATAAAGGCTTAATTTATGCATTAACTAAACTTGTTATCTATGCCATGATATAATATATATGCACAATTTGTTGCCTTTCTATAAGGCAAGCTTATCAGGATAGTTCTTACTATTCACATTCAATTATCAATGCTCTTCTCAGGTCTTTTCCCAATCTACCTTCTCTAAGAGGAGAGGAAAAGCAACTGCCCCCCATGTGTGTGGACCTGACTGAGCAAGTCACTTAACTTTCCTGTGCTTCTTCTTCCTTATCTGTAAGTTTCAGGTACTGAGAGTAACTCCGGAATAGGGTAATCTAATAGTTGGTAATGTTAGTGGTAAAGGGAAGCATACCCATACAGATCTTAGAAGAATGCCTGTAACATAGTAAACACAAATACTGTTAGCTACTTTGTCATAGTTGTTTTTTAAGCATGTCAAAGAATATAGATTAATATCAACTTGAGAATCATTGCTTTACAGTAACTTTGGAATCCTTAACTTCTTCCCAGTTCGCCAGTATAATGTGCATATGCATGTTGTTTTGGAGAATAGGGGAAGAAAACTATTTTCTTACTTTTCCCCCCACTCTATGAGCACAAATAGTGTGAAACCTCAACTCCCTTGAGTCCTATATAAAGCCTTTCATGGTTGGACATCTCCTTACTTTTCTATGCTCATTTTCCAATATTCTCTTTCTTGAATCTTGTTTTCTGGCCACATGGCACTTTTGGTTGCCCGAGTGAGCCATGTTTTCACTCTCCAGCCCTTCACGCCTGCTCTTGTCACCTGTGCCTGGAACCCCCTTCTCCTCCTAGCTCTGCTCCAATCACCTGGCTACCACTTTCTCATCTCTCAGCACTCCTGTCAAGAAGCCTTAAGACAGGGGTCAGATAACCCTTTCTCAGTCTCCCCTCACACTCAGTACTCATCAGCCCCACCCCTGTGCCACGACATTTCCACAGGGGCGCAGGGGTGAGGTCTAGTGTATCTGGCATTCTACTCCCACCCAGCCTCTAGAGAAGAGCAGGTGCCCAGACGGGGCTAGATACATATCTGTTACATAAGGGACATAAAAGTAGGCATGTCTATTTTGGGGAAGTTGAAAGAGAAAGCATGAGCTATCTCTTGCCTACAAGGTTCAATTCTGTCTTAAGTAGTGAACATTTCAGTTCTGTCTTAAGTAGTGACCATCTTTCTCTAGTTATTTGTTAAGACCCTGCCAGTGTCACTCTCATTCATTAATATCTTTTTATTCACGTATTTGTAGCAACAATAAAGTACATATAACAAAAATTGATGTGACTGGGGTTTTTTTCATATGCATGCAGGAATTTATTTTTAGTTTCTATGTTGGAAAATCATAAATATCATCTTTGTCAAGTTAAAGTTATAATTTTCACTAAACAGTTATGTGTATAACAATTTATTCAACAACTATGTATTGAGTGCTTACTATTTGCCAGGTACTCTTCTGGGCACCAAGCAAAGAAGACAGAAATTCTTAACCTCTTTGAGCTTAATTAGCTCTATGCTTTTGCTTAAGATTTTCTATGTCTGTCGAGAGAAGAAGGGAAACCAAGAGGAGAGAGCAGCAGCCTGTGGCTCACACCAAGGGGATCCACCACTGTCCCAGCCTCCCGAGGAAAAGGCAAGGAGTCACTGCCAAACGCCGCTTGGGCAATTGTATGGGGAAGGCTGTGGGATGAAATGAAAACTGCAGCCTTCACGGAGGGGATTCAGCCAGCATTCAGGCTCTCTTTAGAGAGGGGGCCCAGAAAATCAGTTGCTAGACCTCTCGTTCCTCTCT
The DNA here is from genome assembly GCF_030020395.1 of Manis pentadactyla. Classification (NCBI taxonomy): domain Eukaryota; kingdom Metazoa; phylum Chordata; class Mammalia; order Pholidota; family Manidae; genus Manis; species Manis pentadactyla. The sequence goes on along the minus strand of NC_080029.1, from coordinate 69,263,089 downwards.
CCTTCTCCTACTGTTTCCTCCCGCTGGCTGAAGCCAAGTGGGGCCAGAGCAGGGAGTCCAGGTGAGGCAGAGCCCAGAGCTCAGCCTCCTGGAACACAGAGCAGTAGCCAGCAGTGCGGGGCATCTGGAGGGACGAAGGACAACACCCAGCGCTAACCCTAGTCCATAACTTTGTGATTATTCCTTTAGCCTCCATCCCTCTAAATGCAGAGTATTCTTTCAAGTCAATGGCAGTTTTTGTGCTACACAGTGGGTGCCACCTCTTGGGAATTAAGGCTTTTTTTTTATAAACCCATCCCTCTTAAACAAATATTAATGTTCTGTACATTTGGAGACTTTTTTTTTGTATGAAAAGGAGAGATTTAAGTGATCTAATACAAATAAAAAAACATGTACTCTGAGGTCATGTAAAAACTTTTAAACAAGAAAAACAAAAACAAGAGGGTTTGCAATTCTGTGACTATGGAGGGGCCGGGGATGATGTCAGTGACTGGCTTCCTGCCTGAGCTTGCCCTAGAGCTGCTGTAGAAGCAGGCCTGGCTTTGTGCAGTAGCTGCCGGCCTGAACAGCAGGCCATGGGAAAGTTACCTGCAAGTGGAATAAGGGTTATGAGGTCCCATGGTATCTCTCAGGAGACCAAGATTTCTTTTAATGGTGGAGGTTCAATCTGAGTATGTCTGAAATCCAAAGGCACCTAAAGGAAGAACATTGTATCAACCTTTGTATCATACCATCTATTTATCTGTCATTTGTTCTATCACTTTCCATGAAAACTTGATTAGAATTTTGCTTGGTAAGGCTGCCATACATCAGATTTATGCTTTCATAGGAAGTGCTGTTTTCAGTTATTTATAACCCAGGTGGATACACTTGCTATGAGGTAAATGTTTTTTCAGAACTGACTCAATTACTTCTTCTTGAAACTCTACCTTTGCACTACCCTGTCCCCAATTTATTTATTAATTAATTAATCTAACGACTTGGTATTTAACACCAAACATGTGTTCTATGTTGTGAGGATACCAGTTTGTTCAACTTCCTTTTAAGAGTTAAAAATAGAAAAATATTGTGAACAGTAACAATACCTTATAAATTGGTACTGGAAACTTTCCACAGCATTTTTTGTTCTTTTATTAAAAAAATGTACTTCCATAGCTGATCATCTGACACCCTTTAAATGATCAAAATTAAGGATATTTAAAGCATGCATTAATCGTTGATTTACAGTTAGTTTTATCCTATCAGGGAGTAATCCCCCTTTCTTTTCTTTTTTTTTTTTTTTGTTATCATTAATCTACAATTACGTGAAGAATATTATGTTTACTAGGCTCTCCCCTATACCAGGTACCCCCTTTAAGCCCCTTTACAGTCACTGTCCATCAGCATAGCAAAATGTTGTATAATCACTACTTGTCTTCTCTGTGTTGTACAGCCCTCCCCTTTCTCCCACCCCCCCATTATGCATGCTAATCATAATACCCCCCTTCTTCCCCCGCCCCTTATCCCTCCCTACCCAACCATCCTCCCCAGTCCCTTTCCCTTTGGTACCTGTTAGTCCATTCTTGGGTTCTGTGATTCTGCTGTTTTGTTCCTTCTGTTTTTCCTTTGTTCTTATACTCCACAGGTGAGTGAAATCATTTGGTATTTCTCTTTCTCTGCTTGGCTTATTTCACTGAGCATAATACCCTCTAGCTCCATCCATGTTGTTGCAAATGGTAGAATTTGTTTTCTTCTTATGGCTGAGTAATATTCCATTGTGTATATGTACCACATCTTCTTTATCCATTCATCTACTGATGGACACTTAGGTTGCTTCCAATTCTTGGCTATTGTAAATAGTGCTGCAATAAACATAGGGGTGCATCTGTCTTTTTCAAACTTGAGTGCTGCGTTCTTAGGGTAAATTCCTAGGAGTGGAATTCCTGGGCCAAATGGTAAGTCTGTTTTGAGCATTTTGAGGAACCTCCATACTGCTTTCCACAATGGTTGAACTAATTTACATTCCCACCAGCAGTGTAAGAGGGTTCCCCTTTCTCCACAGCTTCGCCAACATTTGTTGTTGTTTGTCTTTTGGATGGTAGCCATCCTTACTGGTGTGAGTTTTAATTTGCATTTCTCTGATAATTAGCGATGTGGAGCATCTTTTCATGTGTCTGTTGGCCATCTGTATTCATTTTTTGGAGAACTGTCTGTTCAGTTCCTCTGCCCATTTTTTAATTGGATTATTTGTTTTTGTTTGTTGAGGTGGGTGAGCTCTTTATATATTTTGGACGTCAAGCCTTTATAGGATCTGTCATTTACAAATATATTCTCGCATTCTGTAGAGTTCCTTTTTGTTCTATTGATGGTGTCTTTTGCTGTACAGAAGCTTTTCAGTTTAATATAGTCCCACTTGTTCATTTTTGCTGTTGTTTTCCTTGCCTGGGGAGATACGTTCAAGAAGAGGTCACACATGTTTATGTCTAAGAGGTTTTTGCCTAAGTTTTTTTCTAAGAGTTTTATGGTTTCATGACTTACATTCAGGTCTTTGATCCATTTTGAATTTACTTTTGTCTATGGGGTTAGACAATGGTCCAGTTTCATTCTCCTACATGTAGCTGTCCAGTTTTGCCAGCACCACCTGTTGAAGAGACTGTCATTTCCCCATTGTATGTCCATGGCTCCTTTATCATATATTAATTGACCATATATGTTTGGGTTAATACCTGGAGTCTCTAATCTGTTCTACTGGTCTGTGGCTCTGTTCTTGTGCCAGTACCAAATTGTCTTGATTACTATGGCTTTGTAGTAGAGCTTGAAGTTGGGGAGTGAGATCCCCCCTACTTTATTCTTCTTTCTCAGGATTGCTTTAGCTATTCGGGGTCTTTGGTGTTTCCATATGAATTTTTGAATTATTTGTTCCAGTTCATTGAAGAATGTTGCTGGTAATTTGATAGGGATTGCATCAAATCTGTATATTGCTTTGGGCAGGATGACCATTTTGACGATATTAATTCTTCCTAGCCACGAGCATGGGATGAGTTTCCATCTGTTAGTGTCCCCTTTAATTTCTCTTAAGAGTGACTTGTAGTTTTCAGAGTATAAGTCTTTCACTTCTTTGGTTAGGTTTATTCCTAGGTATTTTATTATTTTGATGCAATTGTGAATGGAGTTGTTTTCCTGATTTCTCTTTCTGTTGGTTCATTGTTAGTATATAGGAAAGCCACAGATTTCTGTGTGTTGATTTTGTATCCTGTAACTTTGCTGTATTCCGATATCAGTTCTAGTAGTTTTGGGGTGGAGTCTTTAGGGTTTTTTATATACAATATCATGTCATCTGCAAATAGTGACAGTTTAACTTCTTCTTTACCAATCTGGATTCCTTGTATTTCTTTGTGTTGTCTGATTGCCGTGGCTAGGACCTCCAGTACTATGTTAAATAGCAGTGGGGAGAGTGGGCATCCCTGTCTAGTTCCCGATCTCAGAGGAAAAGCTTTCAGCTTCTTGCTGTTCAGTATAATGTTGGCTGTGGGTTTATCATATATGGCCTTTATTATGTTGAGGTACTTGCCCTCTATTCCCATTTTGCTGAGAGTTTTTATCATGAATGGATGTTGAATTTTGTCAAATGCTTTTTCAGCATCTATGGAGATGATCATGTGGTTTTTGTCTTTCTTTTTGTTGATGTGGTGGATGATGTTGATGGATTTTCGAATGTTGTACCATCCTTGCATCCCTGGGATGAATCCCACTTGGTCATGGTGTATGATCCTTTTGATATACTTTTGAATTCGGTTTGCTAATATTTTATTGAGTATTTTTGCATCTACATTCATCAGGGATATTGGTCTGTAATTTTCTTTTTTGGTGGGGTCTTTGCCTGGTTTTGGTATTAGGGTGATGTTAGCTTCATAGAATGAATTTGGGAGTATTCCCTCCTCTTCTATTTTTTGGAAAACTTTAAGGAGAATGGGTATTATGTCTTCTCTGTGTGTCTGATAAAATTCCGAGGTAAATCTGTCTGGCCCGGGGGTTTTGTTTTTGGGTAGTTTTTTGATTACCGTTTCAATTTCTTTGCTCGTAATTGGTTTGTTTAACTTTTGTGTTTCTTCCTTGGTCAGTCTTGGAAGGTTGTATTTTTCTAGGAAGTTGTCCATTTCTTCTAGGTTTTCAAGCTTATTGGCATATAGGTTTTCATAGTAGTCTTTAGTAATTCTTTGTATTTCTGTGGAGTCTGTTGTGATTTTTCTGTTCTCATTTCTGATTCTGTTGATTTGTGTTGATTCTCTTTTTCTCTTAATAAGTTTGGCTAAAGGCTTATCTATTTTGTTTATTTTCTCAAAGAACCAGCTCTTGGTTTCATTGATTTTTTGCTATTGTTTTATTCTTCTCAATTGTGTTTATTTCTTCTCTGATCTTTATTATGTCCCTCCTCTGCAGACTTTAGGCCTCATTTGTTCTTCTTTTCCCAGTTTCAATAATTGTGATATTAGACTATTCATTTGGGATTGTTCTTCCTTCTTCAAGTGTGCCTGGATTGCTATATACTTTCCTCTTAAGACTGCTTTCACTGCGTCCCACAGACGTTGGGGTTTTGTGTTGTTGTTGTCATTTGTTTCCATATATTCCTTGATCTCTATTTTAATTTGTTCGTTAATCCATTGATTATTTAGGAGCATGTTGTTAAGCCTCCATGTGTTTGTGAGCCTTTTTGTTTTCTTTGTGGAATTTATTTCTAGTTTTATACCTTTGTGGTCTGAAAAGTTGGTTGGTAGAATTTCAATATTTTGGATTTTGCTGAGGCTCTTTTTGTGGGCTAGTATGTGGTCTATTCTGGAGAATGTTCCATGTGCACTTGAGAAGAATGTATATCCTGTTGCTTTTGGATGTAGAGTTCTATAGATGTCTATTAGGTCCATCTGTTCTACTGTGTTGTTCAGTGCCTCCATGTCCTTACTTATTATCTGCCCAGTGGATCTATCCTTTGGGGTGAGTGGTGTGTTGAAGTCTCCTAAAATGAATGCATTGCAGTCTATTTCCCCCTTTAGTTCTGTTAGTATTTGTTTCACATATGCTGGTGCTCCTGTGTTGGGTGCATATATATTTAGAATGGTTATATCCTCTTGTTGGACTGAGCCCTTTATCATTATGTAGTGTCCTTCTTTATCTCTTGTTACTTTCTTTGTTTTGAAGTCTATTTTGTGTGATATTAGTACTGCAACCCCTGCTTTATTCTCGCTGTTGTTTGCCTGAAATATGTTTTTCCATCCCTTGACTTTAAGTCTGTACATGTCTTTGGGTTTGAGGTGAGTTTCTTGTAAGCAGCATATAGATGGGTCTTGCTTTTTTATCCATTCTATTACTTTGTGTCTTTTGATTGGTGCATTAAGTTCATTTACATTTAGGGTGACTATTGTGAGATACGTACTTACTGCCATTGCAGGCTTTAAATTCATGGTTACCAAAGGTTCAAGGTTAGCCTCTTTAGTATCTGACTGCCTAACTTAGCTCACTTATTGAGCTGTTATATACACTGTCTGGAGATTCTTTTCTCCTCTCCCTTCTTATTCCTCCTCCTCCATTCTTCATATGTTGGGTGTTTTGTTCTGTGCTCTTTCTAGGAGTGCTCCCATCTAGAGCAGTCCCTGTAAGATGCCCTGTAGAGGTGGTTTGTGGGAAGCAAATTCCGTCAGCTTTTGCTTGTCTGGGAATTGTTTAATCCCACCATCATATTTAAATGATAGTCATGCTGGATACAGTATCCTTGGTCCAAGGCCCTTCTGTTCCATTGCATTAAATATATCATGCCATTCTCTTCTGGCCTGTAGGGTTTCTGTCGAGAAGTCTGATGATAGCCTGATGAGTTTTCCTTTATAGGTGACATTTTTCTCTCTAGTTGCCTTTAAAACTCTTTCCTTGTCCTTGATCTTTGCCATTTTAATTATTATGTGTCTTGGTGTTGTCCTCCTTGGATCCTTTCTGTTGGGGGTTCTGTGTATTTCCGTGGTCTGTTTGATTATTTCCTCCCCCAGTTTGGGGAAGTTTTCAGCAATTATTTCTTCAAAGACACTTTCTATCCCTTTTCCTCTCTCTTCTTCTTCTGGAACCCCTATAATACGGATATTGTTCCTTTTGGATTGGTCACACAGTTCTCTTAATATTGCTTCATTCCTGGAGATCCTTTTATCTCTCTCTATGTCAGCTTCTATGCGTTCCTGTTCTCTGATTTCAATTCCATCAATGGCCTCTTGCATCCTATCCATTCTGCTTATAAACCCTTCCAGAGTTTGTTTCATTTCTGCGATCTCCTTTCTGGCATCTGTGATCTCCCTCCGGACATCATCCCATTTCTCTTGCATATTTCTCTGCATCTCTGTCAGCATGTTTATGATTCTTATTTTGAATTCTTTGTCAGGAAGACTGGTTAGGTCTGTCTCCTTCTCTGGTGTTGCCTCTGTGATATTGGTTTGCCTGTAATTTTGCCTTTTCATGGTGATAGGAATAGTCTGCAGAACTGGGACGAGTGACGGCTGGAAGGACTTCCTTTCTTGTTGGTTAGTGGCCCTCCTCTCCTGGGAGAACAGCGACCTCTAGTGGCTTGTGCTGCGCAGCTGCGCGCAGACAGGGCTTCTGCTTCCTGCCCGGCTGCTATGGAGTTAATCTCCGCTGTTGCTGTGGGCGTGGCCTGGCTCGGGCAGCTACTCCAAAATGGTGGAGTCGCGTTGGAGCAGGCGCTGCTGGGAGGCTATTTATCTCCGTAAGGGGCCTCCCTGCTCCCTGCAGCCCAGGGGTTAGGGTGCCCAGAGATCCCGGATTCCCTACCTCTTGACTAAGTGTCCCACCCTGCCCCTTTAAGACTTCACAAAAGCACTCGCCAAAACAAAACAACAAGAACAACAACAAAAAAATACCACTCGCTTTCCTTTGTCCTCAGGCGCTGGCCTCAGGCACCCGCTCACCGTTCTTGCTGCCCTGTTTCCCTAGTATCCAGGACCCCACGCATGCACTGTGTCTGCGCTCTGGCCCGGATGGCTGGGGCTGAGTGTTCAGCAGTCCTGGGCTCCATCTCCCTCCCACTCTGCCTACTCTTCTCCCGCCGGGAGCTGGGGGGAGGGGCGCTTGGGTCCCACCGGGCCGCAGCTTGTATCTTACCCCCTTCATGAGACACTGGGTTCTCACAGGTGTGGATGTGGTCTGGATGTTGTCCTGTGTCCTCTGATCTCTATTCTAGGAAGAGTTGTCTTTGTTATATTTTCATAGATATATGTGGTTTTGGGAGGAGATTTCCGCTGCTCTACTCATGCCGCCATCTTCTGATCCTGGATTTTTAACCTCCAGAACTCAGAACTGCATCTGGGAAGTGCACATCTGAATGCTGCAGCCCTGGGGGTTGCCTTGATGACGCCTTGAATTTGGACTTCCTGCCCCCGAATGGTGAGATGGTAAATTCCAGCTGTCAGCCACCCAGTGCATGGTGACGTGTTACGGCACTTTCAGGAAACAGACACATTAGGGGGAAATACCCAAACCACGACCTCATATGCAGCTGCTCTGCATCGGTCTCTGAAAGGAGCCTTTCTGGGACTCAGCTCCCTCAGTTAGCAGTCATCAGCATTAGGAACTATTGTAGTTTTCGTTTGCTGAGGCTGGGGGATGCTTTCAAGCCCCTTCAGGCTGTTGGTGGAATTCAGTTCTCTGCAGCTGTAGAATCCATACCCTTGGGTTGCTTTTTGTTCTGGTCTGCCTGGTTGCTCCATGAGGGTCGCCCTCAGCCACCACAGGTCCCTCCTGAGCACCTGGCTCTCTCCAAATGCTGCTCACAAGATGGCAGCTTGTTTCCCTCCAGCCCAGCCTCCACAGCATTTTTGAAATTGGAAACTCATAATATTCTTTGGGATGCAAACTTGACTCCTACAAAAAATAAGAAAACCAAGAATTTAAATGAGTCCTCAAAACAAATACGCTTTTTTGTGAATATAGGATCTCTAGTGTGCACACACTCTCTGATAAACAAGCAATCCTCATACAATAGTCAGAAGTGCTGGGTTCTAGTTCTGCCAATTCGGTAATGAGTGACTTTGAACCTCAGCTCATCTTCTGCCCAGTGAAGGGCTGAGCCAGATGATTTGGTCAGACTTCTAAGGAATGCTACAGGCATTCTACAAGTTTTGACATATTGTCCCTTTGTGTTTTAATCTTCTGGATTAAAATTCATTTGAGGGCCAAGTTCTCACCATCTTGCACAGTGCCTACAAAATGCATAGTAGGAAGACAGTAAATAATGCAGGACTGAATGTTTTGCTGAGCTATTTAAGCATAACCATGTCTCTAGAACTATTTCAAAACACTTTGTAACTCTAGCTTTTGCAAACTATGATGTTATGTTTTCAGCTGCTAACAATGTACAAAGCTGTAGGTCAGTGGAGTGTTTTGAATGTTTTAGAAAACTTGGCCAGGGTTAGACCTCTCCACTTGATTAGATTTCAGGAAAGAGAATTCAAGTCTGTTTATCTCAGTTGGGCAAAAGAACATGTTTACATTTCATGTTTTAACTAAAATTTTGCCTAGAAAAACCAGAACATTGGTTCATCACTAATACCCTGTGCAAGTGGTGACCCTGGGCAAGTGGTGTGGGCTGGATGTTTTGTCTCCCCAAAGTTTATGTTGAAGCCCTAATCCTCAGTGTAATGGTATTTGGAGGTAGGGCCTTTGGGAGGTGATTAGGTTTGGATGAAGTTATGGCATGGATGAAGTTAGGTTTGGATGAAGTCTTATGATGGTTTGTACCCTACCAAGGAGACGGAGACCAGAGCCCTCCAGCTCCACCATATAAGCACACAGCAAGAAGGCGACCATCTGAAAACCAGCAAGGGGAGCCTCACCAGGACCTGAACCTACCAGCTCTTTGATCTTGGACTTCCCAGCCTCCAGGACTGTAAGAAATAAATTGTTTAAACCATCCAGTTTATGATATTTTTGTTATATCAGTCAAGCTGACTAAAATGGCAAGTAACTCTGGTTTGTTCACAAGCAAAACGGAATCTTGTGTTTAAGAATTCATATTGCTAATGGATTTTCTATAAATGCAATTATAGAGTATGATATCTAACAATATAATGAGAAGGAGGGACCCCAAGAAATACTGACATGGTATGGTACTGGAATATAGACTGAAGTGGTAATAGCAGACATTACCCACTCCAGGCAGCCTACAACCTCAATGGATTAATTCAATAGCAGAGATATTTCTAGTCCACAACAGAACTCTCCAGGGTTTGCCAGACTGTGAACCTCCACTGCTGGATTCCAACTTTTCCAAGTTGGGAATTATGTCTTTTTATTGCTTTTCTATAAATCCCCAGAGAACATGGGATATTTATAAATGCTGCTTTGAAAAAATATATAAAAAGATAAATACACCCTGTAGTATTATCTTGGTTTTATCAAGTCATACCAGGTAGAACTCAACTCCTGTTTTGTTTATTTCATACTCTATACAGAGAATACACTACCTTTGTTATACACAGTAAGTTTTCTTGAAGCACTGAGAAAATGAATGCATTTGTCAAGGTGTGTGTGTGTGTGTATCTGTGTGTGTGTTGCAAAGATGAGAAATCCAGTTAAACCAGGTCGACAAATACTATTTGTATTTTAATGATATAATGGGCTCATCAAAATGAAGTACAACTAAGTTATATGTGACCTGGTATTGGGACAAGAAGCTCTTCATGGATTGGGGCAGCTATTTGCCCATTTATCTTGGCTGTTTATCTGTTTGTTTCTCTCCAACTCTCCTGTTTTTGTCTTCTTCTCTATCATCCTCTTACTCTCCCATCTTTCCCTGTTAACTCTAGCTGCTCAAGTTATATGATAGACTTCCTACAGATATATATTGTGAGTTTATTGTTTGCTGGGATTTAGAAATGTTTTATCACTGGTTTATTCCAAACCTCCTAAAACACTATTACAACAGGACACAATTTTTCCATATCCCAGAAACTTTCATCTTTGAACTAAAAAATTTTAGCCTTAATTCCACACCCTGATTCACATCAGTTCTTTGTGGTGAAAGGTGATGCCTCCAGCTCAGACTTTGGATCATCTTGTTTACACAAGTAGAAGGAGGGAAGCTTCCATACCCTAGATGAGTGGTTCATTCTAGTAAGGCAAGAACTTTGCAGCTGAAACTGGAAATTCTTAACCTTCTAACATAGCATCTTATCTTGCTTTTATAGTCCACTAAAAACTGAAACATTTTCATTAACAAGATAATCAAAACCATGCCAGTACTAATATGCAAGAACAGCGCAACACCAGTTGTTGCTACAGATTAAGCAAAGTTGTGTTGTGGTTACGGAAGATACAGGAAGGAGGGGGACACCAAATTGTAAGAAGGTTCATCACTGTCAAGAATGTTCATGCCACAGTATGTGGCATGTAACAGACTGAAGTGGAAGTTTTAAAAGATTTTAAGGGAGAGATAATACGGCAAGGCTTGAAGAAACTCAATGTTTGTCAAGGACGAGCATTCTTCTTTGTCTTCCTATTTCCAGACTGTGAGCTTCTCCTCTACTTCTTTAATCATCATTTCAGAGTCTCAGGAGTCAGATAAATTTGTGCCCATACTTCATCCTCAATCCATCATGGCTTTTCTGATTTTCTCTGAGCATTTTACATTTCCTGTCTCTCTTTCTGCAGCATTACACAAATGGCTTGGTCCTGAACGCCACTCCCAATTTTCTAGTCTTCAGTTGTTTGATGCCTATTGTTTGAAATACTCATGAGGGAACATTGGAGAATCTGTAAATTCAGAATTTAGGTCCAGCTCTGTTGATATGCAATTGTATTACAGTGAAAAAAACATCACATTGCCTCAGTTTTCATATCTGTAAAACAAAAGGCATGCATTAGATAATTTTGGAGCCCTTATATATACAAAAATACTAAGTCAACAATTATTGTATGCCTGGAATAGGGACCTGAAAATGTGTACTGGAAAACTGTGGGGTGAGGAGGAATTTTATAAGCAAAAAGATCTGAATTCCAAGCCTGGTTACACTGCATTCTATCTTTATATAAGTTCTTTGATCTTCAGTTTCCTCCTTTGTAAAATGAAGCTAAAGCTATATTGCAAATTTTTGTGTGTGCATACATGAGGTAGAGCACAGACCAGCTCCTAGCACAGTATGTGGCATGTAACAGACTGAAAATGAATAGCATCTATTAATTTAATACCTTAAATTAAGTTCAGCAAAGAATGTTTAAGTAAATTATTGTGAGTGTATTCCTGAGACTACCAACAGTGTATTTTACAGTTCTAAGAATATCACTTAAGATTTAATTATTTTTTCTTATAAAAAAATAAACTTATACAACCATTGTCTTTACTGTCCTGGTGGCAGGAATATATGATCTTGTCTATACATTTCTATAGCTTTGCTTATCTATAATGAAATACCCACCTTAGCATTAAAAATAATTTTTAAAAGGCTTGTAAAAATCAATCATTTCTTCTCAGTCCATTTGGATATTAACTCGTAGACATTTTCATTTTGGGTTTCCAGATAACTATGTATTTCTGTAACATTATAAGAGCTGAGGCTATTTTCTGTAATTTTCTAAAATAAAGTGTTTGTTTTGTAGTATTTATAATGGCCACCTGATATGAAGTGAGTCCAGAGAAAGAAAAATAAATTTGTGGGCACTGTGACTTGTTTTTAACAGAAACATAGGATTTATTGAGTGTTGCAATTTGACTTACTGAATATACAAACATCATTAAAAACAATGAAAAATCATACACACTACTTTGTCAAGTAAAATTAAGGTAGCAACATAGGTAGCCAGGGCAATATGCTCTAAGTTTAATGGCTTCTTCCATCAACACCTAACTCTACTGACAGGTTCTACAAGGAGGGGTTTTCATCCTCTGAATCAGGACCCAGGGTCTTGGGTGAAAGTTGTGTCACAAGTAATCTGTTGCCAATAATTTCAGAAATGTGTAACTAATGTGTATTTAAGGAAACTAGAGCAGATTTAAGTTTACCCTTACAATGTCACTCTTGTTCCCAATTTGTATGCTTTTCTTGAGTGGAAGAGAAATGGGTAGACTCTCCAAGGGAGAAGGAACAGCATTTATTGAAAACCTGTGTACTCATTTAAAAGTATATGAAAATGCATATGTAGAGAAGTTTGGGAGGATATTGAAATTTTGAAAAGGGGATTGTGCTTAATTAACATGTATTTTTTTCTTTATGTGCATCTGTACTTTCTAATTTTCCAACAATAAATATGCATTGCTTGCAGTAGAGGTTGTTGGTTTTTGCACTAGATATCCAAGTGCTCATCTACATAGAAGTGATGTCACTTTTGCCTTAGACAGCAAAAATGGGGTGTGCTTTCTATTGTGTGCTCTCTCCCATTTGTGCTGCTAGAAACTCAAGATCTCCGGGTTTCTGCTTAGAAAACAGCCTCACCAGGTTTGCATCAAACTATAATATGAGCAAAATTAGCCCTTTTTTGTGTTAAGTCAGAGATTTTGGGGTTTCTCTGTTACTACAGCATAGTCTATGCCATCCTAATACCTTTGTATAATTTTTAGAATTTTCCTATTTAATGTCCATGAGTTTGCTTGAGGCAAATATATTTGTATATTATATATGAGGAAGCAAAGACTTGGAGACGTTTAAAACTTGCCTAAATAGGAAATTGTTCAGCTGGAATGTAAATAGAGCTTTCATTTGAACTGACATATTATTTTTTAACTTAAATGATTCCTTTATTATATCACATCTAACGTGACATGCATGGAATGAAGCTACTATCTTTGCATCAAATCTCCCTAGTATGTGAACAAAACTCATTCCTTTTATCCCTTTTTATCCTTGTTTTTCACAGTATCCCTGCCATGACCATTCTTAATGTGTAAGTAGAGCTTCTTATTTATGAGGAAAAACCCAGACTCCCCAACTCAGAGGTATAGTTTAACAAGGTTCTACCATTTGTTTCCAATGTGCAGCAGAGAACAATCTTCCTTCTAGGAAATCTCCCTCCCTCCTCACTCCAATTAAAGCTGGTGGGTAATTGGGAACAAATATGGGACAGAATCCTGTGTGTCCTGGCTACTTCATGGTTCTGAGGGGGAAGTCCTTTCCTGGATACATAAGCCAAAATAATTCCTAAGAGCCCATTACACAGAATGTGGGCACTATGGACCTAATATCAAGAGCATCTATAATTTGGGTTGGTTTTCTAGTAATAGAGACAGAATGATAATCATTTCTCCCCCAGCTTTCTTTTAAAGTCGACGTTATGTGTTTTCAAGTTTTGCACTTGAAGGGCTCCTTACTACTGGTGTAACTTTGGAGAAGTCTCTTCATTTGAATGATGTAAATAAATATGCAGTCTATCAACTGTATCACCAAAGCTTAAATGAGTCAAAGCATGTCTTTTTTTTTTTTTTTAGGGAAAAAATTAAGGAAATTTAGCCAAGCTGTTCAGTTCGCTAAATTTTAATAGTGAAAGGAAAGGAGTGACACAGCAGCAATTCACCGGAGAATTCCGCTTTATTGGGGAAAGGTGCTGGGTTATATAGGAAGGGGCATGGGGTGATTGTGGTGTCACTTCTACGGGGCTGGTGGCTATTGGCTAGGTGCTGGGAGTGGGAGGGGGGGAGAGAGGTGATTGGGCTTCAGGTGGCGCCTTCAGGAACTGAGGACCCGGAAGAGAAGCCGGAAGTTCGCCATCTTACTGGTGGGGGCCCTTCAAATAGCATTTCATATATTTTGAAAAGTAAAATGAAGCTTAAGAATGATTATTCTTACGAAACTATTGTTCAAAATTCAGTTCATTATCTCAGGGAATTAGTGACCTGGAATGCCGAAAAGCTCTGTTTATGCTTAAGAAGACCACTAAACCAAGATAGTGTTCTATGAGTGGCTTTCAACACGAATGTTTGAATATTTTGTAGATTTACAAACATAGGAAAATCAAATCTCAGTGAAAAGCAATCAGAAGATGAGATAAAATTATAAAAAAATACAGTAGTTAATTTGCGAGTTACCCAAACCTCTGAAAAATGTATCTGTATTACATTAATTGTCAGGCAATAGCTACTGAACCTCTAGAGACATTTAAAAAATTCAATTCTCCAGCACATTTGTTTCATATAAACTAGAAAATATAGAAATTAGACCTTAGCCTAAGTGCCCGTGGATGCTTTGGTTTTAGTTGTACAGAAAGGTGTCTTATTTATTTATACCTATATTACATATATAATGTCATGAGTTTTATTTTCTGTTTAAAACCTTAGCAAAATGCAAAAGAAGATTATGCTAATATTCACACTGTCAAGAGTTACACCCTTTAAAAATTTTTTTTATTAACATTTATTCTGTGTCAAAATAATTACTGTAGCAACATGTGGGGGAAAAAAATTTAAGAAATGTACAAAGAAAGTTATCAAGCAGACCTAGAAGTCCATAATATGTTCATCAGTTAGGCTATTCATCTTGGGCATGAGCATCTTTTTTGTCAAGGTCTTTCATGTTTATTCTAATATGTTTTTGCTGGTATTGTCATTGATTAACTATATAAGAACAACTAGCTATTTTAATAGGAAAATCTTCAAACAGCACAGGTGGAGTCGTGCAAATAACTACAATGACCACAAGGTGGCAAAGTATACAAATCTACATCTTCTGGATGTAATTATCCTGAAGAAAAAAATGTCTTTCAACCTGGGGGGATGGAGTGAGGGGAAGGCTCCTCTTACGATTGTCTGCTGGCTAGAGAATAGCAAAATTATACTAATTTCTCAAAATTTGGTAATTACTCCAAATTCCTGGCTCTTGAGATGAGTGTGAGTATCGTGTTTCTATTCTAATTTATTATAAGTTTGCCCTTTTTAGAGGAACACTGAATTTCTTAAATCCAAAATGTGTATTTCAAAGACAAAATTATTGGGTCCTTCTCTTGCAACATCTTAAATACGTTTGATATGTATACATGAGTCAGTCGGAAAGTGGGCGTTATTACTACCCAAATTCAGAACCATGATGTGATTATATGATTAGTGCTAGTTATCACAAAATTACAGTTATTTATATTTCAAAAATTCTTGGTTTAGAGAAGCTAGATTCTAAGACTTCTTCTTAACATTATTGTTCCCAAAAACTATGCTCTGGCTTCTTTTTCCACGAAATAAATACTTTGAGTGATCAACCAATTTTCAATGACATAATGACTCTCAAATTTACATCTGAAGTCCTGGCTTCCTGAGTCCTAGACCAGAAAATCTAACATAGCCGTCTGGATATATCATACATGATTTATATTTAATATACTTAAAACTGATCTCATTATTTTCCTCCCAAAATGCCTACTTGGTCATTTGATTTCTCTTCTGGTAATCCAATGGACTTCGACATCCAACCCAGAAAGCTGGGACTGCTTGGTATCTGTTTTGGTTTCTCTGCACTCTTCATGGTCTGGATCCTGCTCACTTCTTCCGTCTTAGTCTCTGCCACTCTTCCATCCATGCCTTTTCCCCAAACTTACAAACTCTCACCCTACGTGCCTTTCTCATACTATTTTTGTTATCTAGTACTCCTGAGGTTATAAACTGATACAAACTTCCTGGAAGCTTTCAGCATAATGTATTAAGCACCTCAAAAAATTCATATTCTTGTATTTGTCAAATTCCACTTTAAAAAAGTAAATCATCAAACAGTTGTTCTGACATTTGTATAAATATTATTTCTGATAGCAAAAAATACAGAAAACTTAGACAATAGAGAAATAATAAAATAAATTACAGTAAAGCTCAAGAATGTTGTGCAGCTATGCAAACAGCATTTCAAATAATGTTATGGTTTAGAAAAATGTTTGTTGTATAATATCAAGTAAAAAAGTCTGGGAGGGTTAGAGGATTCTGACCCAGACTACCTGATTCATATCTCACCTCAGTTAGTTTCTCACTACAAGTTATTTATTCTTTCTGCTCATCAGTTCTCTCATGAATAGAATGGGAATGATAAGAATAGATCTGTTATGAGGATTACATGACTTAACACATGCTAACAGTTACTGACATATAGTAAGTCCTAAATAAAAGTCTGCTGATGTTCTAGTTCAGGATTGGGGCTCTGATGATTTTCATGGCGCTATTAAACCACTGACATCCTATGTTGATAGTTGTTTTGATACATATTCCTTTATTAATTTCCAATGCTGATGTAGTCTCAGGAAAATGAGGCAATTATTAAACCAGGTTAAATTCATCCACCTTTGCCCTAAATACGGTACTCTTGAAAGAAACCATTAGTAATGCAACAAAGCAAGTTTGTTACATTTCAGGAACTGAACTGTTAAAGCACAATAACCTCCTCAGAGAAAAACCTTGAAAAGATTAGCTTCAAACTGAATGTTCTAGACAAAAGCAAGGTTTAATATTCCAGCTTTTGTCCTTGAAATAGAAACTATGATACACTTTTCCCAAATGAATATTAGTGAATACAATTAAAGGCACATTATGATACTCTACTGATTTACTCTGAGGGTGGCTGAGAATTCTTTAGATCAAAACGTAACTGAGACAAGCAGGTATGAAAGGCCTTATGTTTCTTGTGTCAATTATCTTCTGATATAAAAAGTAATTAATTTTAATTTCCTTAGCCACTTGGTTAGAAATTACTGATATTCTAATATACTGCGATTTTGTGGGTCAAGATTTAAGACTTTAATATCCTCTTTTCCCCTCTTAAGTTTATCAAACTGTGGGTTCTTCCAGAATATGGAATAATATTAACCTATAGGAATACATGTTGAAATAAGCAAGTCTCCTAGTGAATTCAGGTTAAGTTTTAATTCTTCAACTATGGAATTCTTCAACTTTTAAAATTTATGAATTGTATTCTGTAAATTCAAATAACTAATTTTTGATTATTCATAAAAGATCAACTGAAATTGATTTGTGATTAAAGTATCTGCTAACCATATCAGCAACCATACATAATAATATAAAGAATATTCTTAAGAGAAAAAGGAGTTGCTTTCAAATTTGCTGGGCAACATTCTCATTTCACTGGTACTATAACTCATTTGACAGGTTGTTCGTTTTGCTAAAATTATTATATATACTAAAATATAATTAGATTTTCAAGTATTTTTTATTATTTCATGCTTACCCTAATTCTAACCAATTAATGAAATTTTGCTAGAACAGCTTTTTTTTCCCCCAACTCAGTTCATTTTCCATTTTTTTGAGCTACAAAGGTCTGACTTATGGTCTCAAAAAGATGTGTCTATATCCTAATTCCTCAAATCTGTGGATGTGACCTAATCTGGAATAAATAGTCTTTGCAGATGTAAAGAAGTTAAAGGTCTCAAGATGTGACCAACCTGGATTAGGGTAGGTATGAAATTCAATGGCACCTATTCTTATACAAGACACACAGAGGAGCGACACAGAGAAGAAGATCATGTGAAAACTAAGGCAGAGATTGGAATCATGCAGCCATAAACCAAGGAAAACCTGGAGCCACTAGAAGCAGGAAGAAGAAGGCAAGGATCCTTCTTCACTAGAGACTTCAGAATGAGCAGGGCCCTGCCAACATCTTGAGTTGGGACTTCTGATCTCCAGAACTAGGAAAGAATACATTTCTGTTGTTTCAAGCCACAAAATTTGTGGTAATTTGTGAATGCAACCCTAAGAAACAAATACATGAGCAATCTCTAAAAATCCATTAAGTAGAATTGTTTTGATTAAATATTTGAAGTTTTTATTTTTTCTTAGAGTTCTGTTAATATCAGACTTTATTTCTTTGGAAAGAATGTTTCAATATAATTTTAACTGAATTGATTAAACAAGTAAATTCAAAATCTTTATTTCTTGTTCAGATTAGGGGCTATAGTTTATTAGAGGATTAAATAAGGAACAATATTTGATATCAGTTTTCTAAGAGTAATTTTCCACACAATCAAACTCTCCTTGCTTCAATGATGGTTTCATTTCTGGAAGCAGTTTTGGCTAAAATCTAATTGTAGTTCAGGAGCCACTTTAACCTTTACTTTGACAACTGATTAGCTTATCTGACTCTAGAATAATTTCTCCTTGATAGGTCACTTGGGTTTGGAAGATGGAAGAATCCATCGAAAGATTCCTGGTCTCCTGTCTGACCCAGTCTCTCCACCACACCATGGGATAGGGGGTGCCATGAGACAAGGGAGAGAGAGTGAGGCAGAGAGAGTTCCTCTTTAAATTAAGTACCAGGAATTGAGATAAGGACAGCTAGACTGAAAAAGTAACAAGCAGGTTACAGAAGCAAGTTTGACCTAGTGGGAAATGTCCATGTTTGAACAAGCTAAAGAAATTCCAGAGGGAGCAGGGATGTCTAATATTTCATTTCATTCTCTCTGCTCTGATGTAACCCCATACCACTATCCCCAAACATTAAGAGCCAACATTTATTAGATATTTACTGTATACCAGGCAGTTTACTTTTATAACTTTATTCTATGCTCTTAACAGTTCTATGACATAGGGACAATTATGAACTCCAATCTGTAGGAAAGGTTTTCGAAACACAGATGCCTCATGGAAGTAATAATTTAGGGAAATTAAAGGTTATGTTTCACATTTGAGTAAATGTAAACTAGAGAAAACACAGGAGATCAAAAATAATTTTGCAAGCAGGAAGAGAGGTCATACTGGGAGAAATATCAGACTACCCCAAGAGTATCAAGGAAATTCTAGACAAAACACTGTTTCCTACCTTTAAAAAAATACTTACCTTAACAGGATAGAGTGGCTCAAGTAGACTGAAAGACTTGAATATATTCAGGCAACTGTTTTCTGAAGGCTATGAACAAATATTGATGGACTAATTCATAGAACACGATACATGTAATGACTTCTTTTTGTTTTCTGTATTTTTGGACTAATTCTTATTAGTATTTTTGTTGGAACAAATTGAGACATTTATACATTTCTGTTTTTCAATTCTGTTAGTACCTTTTACAAAACTGAGATTTGGATCAGTTAAAATAAAAAGAAAAAAAGAAAAGAAAGTCTTGAACAAACATAATAGTTTTTTCTGATTAAATGTGGTAAACTGTATCACAAGGAACACAATCTCCACACTGTGGACAGTTCTTTTCTCGGAGAACACATTTAGTGTTTGTTGTAATACATTATTTCACATTAAGATAGAATTCTAGATACTTAAGGGAACCTCAAGAGGAGTTGGTTGATTGCCATATTTAACTAGATATCAATGTTTATGTAGCATGTGGATGGAAAAAAGTATTAGCAGGGTGTCCCTTGAACTGATTAGATTAAAGGAGAAAGACCTGTTTGTGGCTGACAGCTGAATAGTAAGGGAAACAGTGAGCACATGGAGGAATGCACTTGCCTGCATTTTCCTCTGTTTTGTCTTCATTCCCTTTTCTCTTGCAAAGGTTGTGACTACAGGGCTGTGGTGCTCCAAAGGGACCTTCAGCCCTCAGAAACCTCGGACTGGGACTTGCCTAGCCTCAGTGGTTTTCCCCTGCTTCAGCCCCTTTTGGGCTTTTCGTATGGGACTGGAGGGGCTTAACCTCCAATCTTAAAATTTGAAGGAAGAAGTACAAACACCAGCTTTAAGACAGATTCAAAACCAGCTCTGGGGAACTCCCCAAGCCTTTGTCTCTTACAAACAAACACAACCTTACTTAGAATGCCATACATACATACTTTTTAGAAAAGTTAAGAATCACTGAAGAAAGAAAATCATGTCAGGGACCCTGTGTTCTAATTATTTTGCCATTTGCTTCTTTTAAACTTAGAAGGTAGTCACTCACTATGCTTTAGTGTGGCTCTTCTGAAACTGGTGGTGGTGAAGAATCTTGTTTTTTGTTTGGGTTTTGTTTTAAATTTCCAATTCATTGCATACTTACACTTTTGGAAAATACAGCAAAAATGAATTACTATGAGAATAAATAAAAAGAAAAACAATAAAATACTCAAGTCCATTTTTTAATTATTATATCCAGTAACATAAAATTACTCTATCAAATTGCCATGAAAATTCCTAAAAACTTGGTTTCAATTTCTGTACTCTTCTTGTGGTGGCCCAAGACCAGCCCTACTCCACAGATGTCATTCTTTATAGGACTCATTAGTGCCTTGGCTGGACTTTAATTTTATGGATAAGTGAAAGCTATTGATTATTTTAATAAAAAATATTTTTTTCCTGCCGCTGCAGCAGGGAACAAAACTTACAGAAACCTCCTACCCTCCATATGCCCTTCCCCTTAATGTTAGAGTTTAGTAATCTGAGAGGAAAAGGAGAACTGTGTGAAAAAATCCAGCTGACATGCACATAATCGTAAAGGCTCAGTGGAACTTTAAAATTATTTTGATTCCCAAAATAATTTCTTGACCCTTGAGAAATGGTAATACCACCTCTTTGCCAATTTATTTTTTCTCTTTCTAATATGTTACACTTGTAGTTATATCAATTAAACTCAGTGTAGTTATATCAATTAAACACAATGTTCTCTCATAAATGTATGATACTGTGTGCACTGAAATAAAATAAAAAGAGAAAATAGAGTATTAAGCACATCGTATGATTAAGAGGCTGGTTTCTGGAGCCAGACCAGATTCAAATCCTGACTCTGTCAGTTATTAGCTCTGTGACCTGGGGTAGAATACTTAATATCTTTGCATTGCAGTCCCCTATCTGTAAAGTAAAAATAAATAAAACAACTATCACATAACACTTATAGAGTCATGACAGGGTTAAATGAAATGCCTGAGATTTTGACACCCTTGTTACTTAAATCTTACATACTATTATTGTTTGGAAATTTGTTTTTAGTCTCTAGACTAAAGCATACTTTCAAGATTGGTTTGACGACTAGGACTCAAGAAATCTAAACCTTGGTTTCTGGTTCCAATCAAAATGGAGTAAACACATTCCATCCTGTTTCTCCACCCCCCAAGCAACTAAAAACCCTAGACATGATGCACACAGCAGCTATCTGAAGACTCTGAAAAGTGAATGGTAGAAAACAGAGGGAGAAAAAAACAAAACCTAAATTCTCACCAAGTCAGCAATGAATTTCCCATGTTTTTCTTCTCTGGTTTCACTTGGCAATGAATCCAAAGCAGCCTAAAACCTGGGTCTGTACATTGAATGTGAACAGAAACAGCTCCAAGAGAAGAACTCTATTTCTTCACTAATGAGCAGGAAAGATGCCTCCTAGAGTCAGAGAAAGTGGAAAAAATAATCTGTTTGTGTTTTTTCCTGTTGTCTTTCACACCAGCCCCCAGGCAACCCCCCAGCAGCAGTGACAGGAGTGGTAGTGACTGTCAGGCAGGCACCAAAAACTCAAATAAGGGAACATGTCCCTTTGACCAGAGAAACTCTGGTTCCAAGAATGTAGGGAAGAGCCTCATCATTTTGGGGTTTTTTGTTTTTTGAATATATATCCTCTGGTTGCTTGGCCCTGGAGACAAACAAAGCCATAGTAATTTGCAGCAGAATGGGAAATTTAAAGTCTTTGCTTACTAGCCAGAGGTTCCTGAGACAAAAGGTGTCAGGGAAATCGCAGAAGGGAGAGAACTCAGGAAAACAATTCCAAAAAATTGTATATGAACTCTTATTAGTCGTAAGTTGTGTATGCTTAAATCTGGATCTAATCAGTATACCAAAGGCTTTAGAATTTAACTGTGGGGTAGACCGCTTCCCAGTTCCAACACTGCCACACAAAAGACAGGTACAATTAGCACTGCAAAGCCTTTAAAAAGTGAACTGACTGTAGAGCTACAGCCCACAAAAGGCAAGTAGGAATATATAGACTGACTCCTAACAGGATCAAGGACTACTAAAATTAAGAAATAAATAATACAATCAATAATTCTCCATAAGATTCAGCCAAGACAAAAAGAAAAATACTTTTCAAAATGTTCATGATAAACCCACAAATTATCCAACATACAGAGAAACAAGAAAACTTCAACACTACACAAGAAAAATTACAATCAATAGATATCCTAAAATGGCACAGATAAAGAAATTAACAGGAAAAAAATGCAAATACCTATTTTAACTGTATTCTAAGAAATAACACCAAATACTCTTGAAATTAATGGAAAGATAAGAAGTCTCAGCAGAATAATAGGAGATATAAAAACATAACCAAAGGTAAACTTTAGAACTGAAAAATACACTAAGAAAAACTAAAAACTTGGATGGATTCAAGAACAAAATGGAGATGACAGAGGAAAGTCAGAAAACTTGAAAGTAGATCAATAGAAAATATTTAATTTGAAAAAAAATTAAGTCTTGGGGCCCTGTGGGATAATACTAAAAGACTGAACATTAATGTTCTTGGAGTCCCAGAATGATAATAGAAAAGTATGGTTAAGAAAAACTGTTTAAAGAAATACTGACTGAATACTTTATAAATTTGGCCCAAGACATAAATTTAGAGATTCATGAAGGTCAGTGAAACAAACATGATAAATGCAAAGAAACCCATGCCCAGAAACATTATCATTAAACCCCTGAAAACTAATGACAAGCAAAAAATCTTGAAAGCTGCCAGAGAAAAATGAAACATTTTATGTGTAACAGGAGTCAGTATTAAATTAAGGCAGATTTCTTATCAGAATCAAGAAAGTAGTGGTCTGAAGGCAGTGGGGTAATTTTAAAGTACTGAAAGAAAAAAAATGTCAACCCATAATTCTATTGTTAGTGAAATTACCCTTCAGGAATGGAAGCAAAATATACTCTCAGATGAAGGAAAAATAGAAAATCTGTTGCCAGCAGAAATGCTCTTAAAGATGTGCAAAAGGGAGGTTTTCAGATTGAATAAAAGTGCTACTGTAAGGCAACTTGGAATGCCAGCAGTGAAGCAAGAGGGACAGAAATAGTAAATATCATGGTAAATATAATAGACAAATACAAGCTTTTTAAGCTCTTGAAAATATGTATGAAGGTTGAAAGCAAAAATTATAACAGTTTGATGGGATTTTCAATATATGTAGATGTAATACATGTTACAACTAAACATAAAGAGAGGAGGGTAAAGGGACCTATAAGGTAGTAAAGTTTCTATGTTCCACTGGAAGCAGTGAAATATTAATTATAAATGCATTGTGAACAGTTAAGTAGGTATATTATAATTCTTAGATCAACCACTAATAAAAAATTCCAAAAACATAGTAAAATATTCAACATATTAACAAAAATGGAATACTAAAATATATTCCAACAATTCAACAGAAGACAGGGAAAAGAAGGAAATGAAAAAATAGGAAATGAAAAATTGAGATCATGGTAGATCCAAATCCAAAAATATCAACAATATTAAATTTAAATTGGGCACACCAAAGATTATTAAAATTTATAATATATATAACATATATATTATAAAAATATTATATATATTATAATTATAAAAACTTTTTATAATGAATTTTTAAAAATATAAAGCCCCAACTACATGATATTGACAAGAAACTTATATATATATAGTAAGTTTAAATAAAAGGATAGAAAATCATACCATGCAAATGCTAACCAGAGGATATAGAACTTAACAACACCATCAATCAAACAGATTTAGCTGACATTTTCAGAATGCTCCACCCAGCAATATCAGAATAAATATTCTTTTCAAGTACACATGTAATGTTCTCAAGATTAGCCATATATTGGTCATAAAGCAAATCTTAACAAATTCAAGAGATTTGAAATCATACAAAGTATATTGCCTGATCATAATGGAATTAAATTAGAAATCAATAAAATAAAGATAACTGAAAAAAATCTCCAAATATTTAGGAATTAAAGAACATGCTTCTATATAATCCATGGGTCAAAGAGGAAGACTGAAGGGAAACTAGAAAATATTTTGAACTTAATCAAAATGAAAATATAACATATCAATATTTGAGAGATGCAGCTGAAATAATGCTTAAAGGACAATTTACAGCAATAAAATGCTATATTAAAAATAATTGTTCAATCAAAATTGAAGATGCACCTTAAGAAACTAAAAAGCAATCCCAAAGCAAGCAGAAAGAAGAAAATAATGACGATATGATTAATGATATTTAAAACAAAAAAGCAGCAGGAAAAAAATCAGTGAAACTACAAGCTGGTTCTTTGAAAAGATCAATGAAGTTAATAAATTTGTAGACTAACAAAGAAAAAGAGAGAAGACAGAAATTGCCAAAATCAATAATGGAAGATTACTACAGGCTCCTCATATTAAAAGGATAATAAGGAAATAATACAAATAAATCCATGTGCCTAAATATAACAACTGAGATACAATGGAGCAAGAAATAAGTGCCTATGATTGGGAAGGAATATGCAAAATTATCTCTACATGAAGAGGACTGTGTAGAAAATCTCAAAGAATCTACAAAATTACCAAGAATAAAACAATTAAACAAATATCTTACCAATGTAGATATACTGATGGAAAATAAACATGTTAATAATAGTATCTTAGCCATTATGGAAATAAGCAAAAGCCACAGTGGCCTACCATTACACACTGACTAGAATGGGTAAATAAAATTTTTAGGGGTGACAACAGTAAATACTAGTGAGAGTGTAGAGCAACTGGAACTTTCATACATTGATGGTGGTAATTCGACTGTCTGGAAAACAATTTGTCAGTTTTGTATAAAGTTAACAGACACCATATAACCCAGCAATACCACTCATGGGTATTCAACTTAGAGAAAATGAAATTTATTTTCATGCAAAAATCTGTACACAAATATATATAGCAGCTCTATTAAAAATCAATGCAAACTATAAACAGCTTCAATGTCCTGTGATAGGTGAATGGATAAACAAACTAGATACATCCATGCAAGGGAATGCTACTAAGCAATGAAAAGGAATGAACTATTGATTCACACAACACAGAGGAATCTCAAAGGCATTATACTGAGGGAAAGAAATCAACCTCAAAAAGTTACATAATATACAATTCCATTTATATGAAATTCTGAAAACAGCAAATCAGAAGGGCTGGAGAGCCAATTAGTGTTTGTCAGGGGAAAATGTGGGAGAGTTTGACTACAAAGGAGTATCATAAAGAAGCATTTTGTAGTCATAAGACAATTCTGTATCTTCCATGTGGTGGCAATGACATTAATCTATATGTGTTAAAATTCATAAAAAATGTAGACCAAAAAGGGTCAATTTTACTGTATTCAAATTTTTAAATAATAAATGAATCTGAACTACTTTTACTTCATATGTTCATAGTTCACTGTGCAACACTGGGAACAAACTGTAGCCATTTAATGCACCAATGTCCCAAACTCAGTGACCTAAGAAACATTTTTTTATTGCTGTACTCATAGGATCAATGAGATAATGTTTGTGAAATGTTTTGAGCTTAAAAGGAAGTTGCTATGCAAATATAAAGTGTTGTTATCATTACCCAGGACCTACTTTTTCTTTTGCTTATATGATGAAGTTTATGATGATCTTCATTTTCATGTTATATTTAATGAATATAACATTAAAATGTGGTAGCCAAGATATAAAGTGAAGCACATGTGTTAATGAGGCTAAAACTTTGTAATTAGAATTTTAAACATCAGTCTGTCTAAAGATAATTAGCTCTAATGATTATTTCTCTGTACATAAGCTACAATTTTATGGAGTCCAAATGTGGCTTATTCTGCAGTTTTGCCTACAGAGTGTTCTTCAAGAGTCACTGTCTCCTCTTAGATGCTTTTAGTTTATCTTGGTGTCTGAACAAAGTGAATCAAGTATGAGAAAGAATTTCACATCTGACAGCAAACAGTACTTTATCTTCAAATGGAAGTAATGCAAGTATAGTCAACTTAGACTCTGCTTACATTCCTTTTTTAAAAAAAGCCTTTTAATCTTTAGATGAACCTAAGTGTAATTTAAAGATATTATTTAAATTCTTAGACCCCCCCCAAACAAAAACTGTACTGTTTCTTTCTTAAGTGCAAAATAAAAAATTCCACAATTCTCAACAAAAATTGCCAATTGCTTACTACTTATTTGGCGACAATGTGTGAATTCTTCCCGTCTTTTGATGCCTTTGATAATCTACCTCTGCTTAACCTGGACAACATTATCTCCCGAGTGTCCTTCATATTAACCCTCTACTTCATCAGGAGCTTTTTCCCTATTCATGTCAGGTTCACTCTTACTTCTACATCTTTATACAGGTGATTCTTTCAGCTTCCTTGCCTTAATTTAGAGGGTGAAGGTTGCAAAGAATCCACTTTGTTGGAGATTTTGAAGAGACCTAAATATAGGTCATGTTCAGGTACTTGCCTGTAATAATCCCTGTCTCTATGGCAGCTAGTGGAATCTAGAAGCCAACCAATAGTAGTCAGTTACCTATCTTAAAGTGTGGAGGCAAAATTAGGAGATAATAAAAATCCATTTGAATCTCCTTGATTACTGGGATCATTTAGTGTCCAAAGCTCAAGTAAAGCTCAACCTCAGTTCTCAGACCGAGCCAGCCTAAATAATTCAAAAGGAAAAGATCCAAGGGTGTTAGGTATATCCCCAAAACCACATAAGACATTAAGACTCTTCCATTTCCCAGAAAAATAAATCTTGATTTAAAATATTACCATTTTTACCTAAGGTACAGAAAGAAGTTTTGCAGCAAATGTTCACACTTTTCAGCAGAGATTCGCTGGAAGCCTAGGTTCACTTAAAGAAATCATCTATTGTCAAAAGTCCCTGGACATAATCTATGATACAAAGGAGACGTAGGGAAGGTGTGACCTTTCCTTTTCCAAAGCAGCATTTACCCCAGAGAACTAGAAAGCATAAAGAGGTGACAAAAAGTATACATCAAGGACACTTTGTTGACATTCAAATTAAACTATGCTTTCATACAATCTATGTATTAGAAGATAAATTAGCAGTTATCTTGTTCAGCTTCTTGTAGAAACAAGAAATGAACTTCAAAGAGGTGAAAATAATTTCTGTATAAGCTCTGACATTCATTTCTGTGGTCTAGAAATCTGTGGGGTATAAGAAATTCTTATTGAACAGTACTTTATTAGTTTTTGGACCCTGCAGCTTTCATAACACTAAGGAATTTGAAGTTACCTTGTAAGTAAGTGGGAGCAGCAGAGTCTTTGAGGATTTCAGAACATAAGAGCACAGTGATGAAAGCAATTTGGGGGAAGATAAATCTAGCAGTAGTGTGCAGAGTAGACAGGGGGGAGAAAGAGCCTGAAGAAAAAGATTTCACTTAGAATCTTTCTACAATGCAGCTGATTTAGATGGTTAAAATGATAATGGTGATTTGGGACTTGTTGAATTTATGTCATGGTGGGACTTATAGATACACATATTCCATAAATTCATAAATTCAAGGAGAAATTAAATTGGATTTTTGAGAGCTTATGGTGGCCAAAATGAATTTGGCAGTACTGGCAAAGTAATAGTTGAATTCATGCACATAAGTCACATCAGGAGAAAATACTGAAAGAGAAAACAAAAACCTTGGGAAATGCATACAGAGGTATGGGAGAGGAGGAAATTAGTATAAGTTGAGCTGCAACATATGGCAGGAATTTGCCTAAGAAATTTGAGTACTTACTTTACAGCTAAGTAAGATACTCTAAAATATTCTGCACTCTAAAATTTCACTGTTGCCCTTCTACTCCTGAGTAGCCTCAAAGACTATAGAGTAGTTTTTCTAACTTCACTTAGCAAAACTTGGAGTTGGGATTTGATCCATTCCTGTTAAGCTTCAAAGTTCATGCCCTTGTTAGTAATTCACCAAAACTGAGGGAGGCAGGACACAATAGAACAAAGTTCATAGGTAATACGGGCAGTGACCACATCTGTCTTTTCAACTACTGTATTTCTAGCACATAGAAAGGGATAAAAAATAGTTGTTGAATGACTATAAAGAATAATAAATATGAACTATTGGTGGCTGTACGTGTTATTCTCTTCGGTCTCTTACAACACCCCTAAGGTAACATCAAAGATTACAATGCTTTCAAGGTCACTCAGATTTCAAGCCAAAGTTAGTCTGTCTCTACATTTGAGTTTCTAACCTCTATGCAATATTGAGAAAATCCATCAATTTTGAATTAGGGGTTACTGATGACATTAATGAGAAGAGATTTATTGATGATAAAAGTGATTTTGTTCCTTGGAATATGTACACAAATAAATATATCCCCAGATGTGGGGAAAAAAGAGCCTCTGAGGAGATAAAAAAAACAATTATTTCTCTGAACTGCAAGGAAATGTTTAGAAGGAACAATGAAGCTCAAGATGCTGAGGAAACATGCAGAATAGTAACCATTAATGCCAAATTTTTGTATATGTGCCAAAGCATTCTCCTCAAGTGGCATGCTGCTGTTAGCTGAGACTAGCTTTAAAGGTTTGAAGGTTCACATGGACTGCACTCACACTCACTCATACCTTATGGAAATAGGGAAGGTTTTTACCCACTTAGGTCCAGGGAGTGTTCAGGCACTAGGAGCCCAAGAGAGTGAGAATGGAATAAAAGCAATTTAAAAATGTTTCACTTTCACAAGATAATTTAATATTTAACTACCTGATAGTTTAGTAGCTCATCATGAGAAATCTAAATAAATGAGAAAAGTTGGAATTCCATAAATATTTTCTCCTAACTAATCTTCTTACTTATAATAGATTATATAAGTTTTCAGGGTTTTTTTAATGACCTATAGCTATTTTTAAAGTGTGGTTAATATTGCCTCTGGGGACTTCCAGAATAGTGGAGGAGCTCAGTGAATCTTTTTCCAAAAAGCAATGATAAAACGGGCAAAATTTTCCAAAACAACCATTTTAGGTCTTTGGAAATTGGCAAAGGGCAAACAATGAATTGATTAGAATTTATTCAGGGAAAACTACTAAACCTTAGTAAGAACAACAGGAATCTGTGGCCTTTTTGCCTCCTCCCATCATGGCAAGGGAGTCCCACTAGGATGGGGAAGGCTGGAAAAAACTGAGTCTTACTGATAGAGGGGCCTGATTTGATTTGAGAGCATGGAAAAACCCATTTCCAGGGCTATTCAGGATAGCTGCAATGTTGGTCATCCGGAGGTTCCAATGCTGACTGGGGTAATGAACAGACTGGTAGAATAAGCAGAAATTTAAAAGGGAGATACAGAGAAGGTTCCCTTCCAAAAATCCCTGGTAGCTGAAAGGCTACTGGTATGTACAAAACTGTACACACACTCAGAAGAGACTCAGCCTTAGGCATCTATTCATTACCTGGTTGAATGCAAGACTTTGTACATAAAGTAAAAGGTCTGGGGGAAAGAAACGTATTAACTGCTTGAACCTAACCCACACTCAGATCTATCAGCAAAGGATAACTTACTGATTGAAGGTGCTTCAACACAAACTCTGAGCTGTCGTTTTGACTACTGATCTATGCTGGTCCAGAGGTGGCATTTAGGAAGTCAGGCTTAAAAGAAATAAACACATACAAAATAAAACTGAGCAGAGAGACCTGCAACTGCATACTGCAAGGAAGACAGATTCTACAATATTAATTCTAGAAAGTTACCAAAAAAATCTCAAAAAACAAAAAGCAAAAAGCCACACAGCATTGGAGGAAGTCACAATACATAGATGCTATAATATATTAAATACCTAGTTTTTTATAACAAATTACAAGACATGAAAAGAAAGAGGAAAGTCTTATGCATACACAAGAAAAAAAGGCATTCAATGAAAACTGACTCTGGTTGAGGGGAGGGTTAAAAAGAGCACAGATGTTGGACTTAACAAAGACTTAAAAGTAGGTATTACAAAAATGTTCAATGAACTCAGGGAAACCATGTTTAAAGGATTAAAGGAAAGTATGATAATAGTAACTCACCTAATAGAAAATAGTCTTTAAAAAGAGCAGCATAATAAAAATGAGCCAAATATAAATTTAAGAGCTGGGTAAGAAAAAATGAAATGAAAAATTAATTGAAGGGGCTCAACAGCAGATTTGATCTGGCAGAAGAAAGAGCTAGTGAATCTGAAGATAGATAAGTAAAGATTATCCAATCTGCAGGATACAAAGAAAATGAATGAAGAAAAATGAACAGAACCTCTGAGAACTGTGGGACTCAAGTATTCTGACATATGTAATGGGAGTTTCAGGTAGAGAAGAGAGGGATAAAGGGGCAGAAAAGTATTTGAAGAAACAATGGACAAAACTTCAACAAACTGGATGAAAACATTTATCTACACATGCAAGAAGCTCAATAAATTCAAGTAGGAAAAAAACAAGAAAATCCAAACTCAGACATGACATAGTCAAATTGTTGATAGACAAAGAAAAAAATATTGAAAGCTACCAAGAGAAAAGCAATTCTTCATATAAAAGGGAATTACAAGATTAAAGGTGACCTCTCATCAGAAAAAAGAGGCTAAAAGCAGTGGACGATATATTCAGAATGCTGAAAGAAAAAAAAACCCCATCAACCAAGAATTCTATATCCAGCAAGATGTTCCTTTAAAAATAAAGGCAAAACAAAAACATTCTGAGGAATGCAGACTGAGAAAATTTGTTGCAACAGACCTGCCATAAAGAAATACTAAAGGAGGTCACTGAGGTAAAATAGTACCTTGATATTCACACAAGGAAATAGAGCAATGAAAAGGTATGTAAATACAAAATATAGCACATATTTTCTCTTTTCTTCCCTCAACTGATTCAGAGGATAATCACATAAAGCAGTAGTTATAAATCAGCACTATTGGGCTCATAACATAATATCACAAATAAGGGTGGAGGGATCTGAACTATGTTGGAGCAAAGTTTGTACATTTCACTGGAATTGAGTTAGTATTTACCTGAAGCAGACTGTTAAGTAAAGATGCATCTTATAATCTGTAGATCAATCATTTAAAAAAACTTAAAAATAATAAAAATCCAATAAAGGAATAAAAATGGCCCATTAAAAATATCCATCTAACAAAAAAGAAGATAAAGAGGAGTAAAGGAACAAAAAAGACAAGGGACATAGGTCAAATGCAAGGCAAAAGGATGAATAGGAGTTAAGGCAAGAGAGAGGGTGGAAAGAACAATGTTTTCTGGTAATGTGGACAGGCAAGGATGAAAAAACAAGTTCCCTTTTGGCAACTAAAAGTAGTAGGCTGTTCTGCATGGACTTTAGTGTGTCTTCAGATGAACCAGTATTTTGTTCCTTAAAACAATTTCAAATAAACAAAATAGCTCTATTCCTGAGACTTGGACACAAAATAAATTTTAAATCCCTTAGAATAAGTGACAAGCAATAGTACAAAATACTGATTGCATTGTACTAATTGAGAAGATCAACTATTCTCTCCCCATTCTCTAAGTGTAAATATTGTCTGCAGTCAACATACTTCTCTAACATATTCGTGTCTCACAACATGTACAAAATTCTTCCAAATATTCATTATACTTTTCTGTTACATAGTTACAATAGATAATTCATTGTCATCCTGCTACAAAGGAAAACAGCCCCCATTACCCATCCCATACACATAAAGTCTATTGGGTCTAAGATAAGTTTTCTCTTCCCCATGCTCTAGGAACTTCACTTCAGTTGGTTTTCTCTTTAGGAATTCTTTTCCAATCTGTATGTATTTCTGTAGTTCACCTTGGAACCTTTTTGTTTATATACTGTTGGAAAGAAACTAGTCATTATTCTACTCAATCTTTGGCTTATATTGACTAAATCAGGAAGCTACTCTGAGATTTCTACTTACAGTTTTCTTATGCCTCCAAATGTCCTGTATGGCTTTGGTCATTTTTCTCTTTGAAAGCTGTCTTTTTTGGGAAAGTACATGACATGAAAGACAGAAAGATTTTATTACACTTTGAAGCACACTTTTATGGCTTTAGAGTTAAAGTTAAATTCTAGACTCTAAACCTTTTTCTGCTTTTTGAGCAGATACTTCTGCTCCTAATTGGCATGAAAACCCTAGTGGGGATTACAAATGAAAATAATTTATTCAGAGGGACACATGCTTTGAGAAGAATATTTATTTGTCATTATTGAAAAATACAAGAAGGCGAAGTTTGCTTAGCTGCTGATTTTCCATAGTACAGCAAGGTATTGTAAGAAAGGGGGAAAATATATCTGTTATACATGGCAGTTTACATTTCTAAGGCATTTAGGCATAATAGTAGGTGCACCTAGATCCATTTACTAGAGTTTAAATATACTGAGGCACACCAGGCAGGCAAAGGTTTTGAACAGAAAATTCTTACATGCATCTTTGTCTTAGGATTGTATGTCCATACCCTCTAAACCCCATCATTCATTTTTTTCCACATGAGTTTTGAAGTTGTTCATAGAACACTGGTAATAATCTACTCTTCAAGAGTTTGCTTATAATGACAACACCAATGGGACACACAAAACAGAACTATTTCATGGGCAGCTTCTGTAGACTCTTAACAAACAGAGCATCCAGTAAGAAAAACACCGATTTGCAAAGGCACCGTGGAGACAGGTTTAATGCATTAAATACAACATGAATCATTCACAATAACAAGTTTAGTGTTTCAGGGAACTTTTGTTAATACAACACAGTTGGTCACACAAAATACAAATGCTTCTGTTGATTTGTCTTGGCAACTCAGATACATCAACAGTGCTAACAGCTTAACAGCTTTGTTCTCATCTGACAGAAAATAATGGCAGTTCTGCAAGGCAAATGTTAAACCTGACCGTATGTATTTATTAATTCCACAGTGTTTTGACAGATTATAGGGGCTGGAACTCAGAGGATGCTGACACGCTCACTGAGGGCCTTCATTTCTGCCTCCTCAGTCTCAGGACTGTCACTGTGGCCAACACTTGGAGTGACCAGGCGTGCCGGGTACTGAAGCCCCTGCTCGCCTGCATACTGTGCCCACCGCAAATCATCACTTTCATGGGTGATGTAGCGCTCCCCGATTTTGCATTCCAGCTCTCGTAAATCTAACCAGGTCTGATAATCCTGTGGAAGAAATTCCAAAATATTACCATGGAGATGATGAAACTCATTAAAACACTGTTTCATATGTTGTCAGCTCCCACAACTGAGGAGTTACCCTTTTTTCTCCACTCTTTACAGTGCTGCATCTTTAACCAGGCACCCTGATGTGAGAGCATCAGCACCAAGCCATCCATTTGCCTAAACTTAAAAAATGCATACTGTTTATATGATGTCATGTACCAAAGGGTGGCCAATTAATGCTTGCAGTCAAGCAGCTATGAATGTTGCTGTTCCTTTCACATTTAATGCCTACAAATAATTCTTCAGTAATTCAGAGTATCATTTATCTGAACTTTAAGTTCAATGTGAAAATAACAAATATTTAAGAGAAAACAAACACATGCATATACTTTACATTTGCCATGCATTTGTTCCATGAGTATAAGCCTAGGATTTAAAAACATAGCTTCCAAATGAATACAGTGCATGATCAGATGGGCATCTACTTGGGCATTTATCAGGATTACACATACAGATACTTTTGATATCTGGTCCTTGGAGTTTTTTTATGGCCCTTAGTTTTTTTGTTTTTGATTTTAATGTGTGTGTGGTATGTCTCTCCCCTGTCAAATGTTCCTGGTAGAGAGGTTTAGAAACACTTCATTGTTATTAAATCCTAAGAAGTTGTAGGCATTTGGCAAACAAATTGGTATTAGAATTACTTTTAAAAATGACAAAAGATTTTTACATATAATAATCAAATTATAAATATTTAGAAGGTCATTTAACTGAGAAAATATCCAAGCATTGATTTTTACCTGTAGCCACGGGTGACTCAGGGTCTTATCCACACTATAGCGCTTTCTCATTTTTACTTGCAGCAAGTTATTGATAAGATCAATGGCTGAAAAAAATTTTAATTATTGGTAAAAATGGCTGAAAAATCTGGAACATATGCAGAATTCATTTATAGTTTATTTTACATCTGTTATTTCACACAGTTAAATGTAGCACAGTGGTAATAGGCACTAGAACCTGAAGAAAATTCCACTTGAGAAAACCTTGGCCTTCATTTATTTTAGATGCTAAAAAATGAAACAGGAAATAATTCTGGAGGAAGGAGTATGAGTCTTCAGTGAGTAGGATATTAATTTCTCTTGGTCTAGTCTTAAAACATTTTTCTAAAGTAGGAGTTTTACTTACATATACATCATTTAAATATGCTTTGCACTAATGGTAGGATAAAACTAATATTCAAGAGAAAGCATGCAGTAATTTTGTTATAAAATGTGTTTGAAGTTTGAATATACATAATGGGTTCCATAGTCTTGAATTAAATGACAGACATCTGGACACCATATTTAAAAGGAATAAAATAAGCATAACATGGGCTATGACTCATGATAAACTTAAAGCCTAAAAACCAATGGCTCAGTAGGAAAACACTGTCTTTTTCACTATGCTTTTAAAAATAACCAATGAATTGGAATTATGTCAGCCTCCATTGTTTTCTAGGAGAACACAGCAAAAACCTTGTCCAACAAAAATTATTCTATGAAGTTAAAATGAAAATATCCAGCTTAGTATCTGCCTGTGATTGGGACTCTTACAAGTATAATTTAGGGAGAAAAAGTGGTTTGGTTTTCTATTTATCTAATCTACAAAGTATCTTAGTTACCTATAGTACCATGTGATAGAGTTCTCACTTTTCTGAAAAATTATATTTTCAGCCTAGACCATTAATAGCTCATTATTTATTACCTTATGATTCCCACTCAGTGTTGTAATAACTTCCCATATTTCTTTCATCATTTTAGCATTTTCTTCCCAAAAAGAGCTTAGTGAAATCTGCCATACTAATGGAATCATTCATTCACATTTCACTAGTTAATTTTCACCTTTAACCTACCCTGATTATTATGTTTCTTAAGAGATGGATATTTCCACCAAAAATTGTAATTAA
This sequence comes from Manis pentadactyla, assembly GCF_030020395.1. Classification (NCBI taxonomy): domain Eukaryota; kingdom Metazoa; phylum Chordata; class Mammalia; order Pholidota; family Manidae; genus Manis; species Manis pentadactyla. The sequence goes on along the minus strand of NC_080029.1, from coordinate 69,228,166 downwards.
ATAGGTAGCTGATAAAGAAGATTTCAGATTAACTCCCCAACTTCCCCAACTATCAAGTCTCAAGTCAGGTAGCTTTGATTCTATTGTTTGGTCTGTATTAACATGGATGGTCCTGAAAATACAGACTGTCACAGGAGTCCAGAGGCCATCTGGAATGAAGACTGTTTGATTCAATCAGAATGAATCAGAATCCTTCTCATTATCAGGCAAAAAGAAATGATTTCTACAGTCTTTTGGTAATCCAGAATGGTCTTTCTCTAACATTAATATTCCAAGCATTTGTCTGCATGGATGGCCTGTAGAATCAAACACCTAAGAATTCACTGATTGGAGAAGGTAAAGTCAACTGCACACATTTAAATGTTGTCCATGCCTTAGCTAGGATACCTTAGGAAACACAGTACTTAGGACAATTTCAAATCCCAAGCATGTGTTCTCAGAGAGTTTTTGAACGTATAGTTAGTTCTCTTAGTGACCTGTGTATTGGACTTGTGCTTTTAAAACATCCATTCACATGATTTACTCACTGATGTGTAAAGTGAACCTTCCATTCTTGCTGCTGTGAAGTCACACAGCAAAAATGGAGGATGAAGGATGAAGGCAGAGCTTATGTGCTACTGTATGTATGCCACATCATATGCTTCTTCAGGCACTGCAGGGAATAAATACATGTGTTTAATTCACTCATTCTGCTTTGAATTATGTAATTAGGAAGGTAGGAGCACAGTAACTCAACAGAAGGTTTGGTTTGTACCCAAATAGGTCCCAGCAGTGAACCTCCCTGCCTAACGGGGAGGGAAGTACTGCCAGACAAGAAACTAGGAGGGTCTGAAGGGAATGGAATAGGTGAAGATGGAAAAACTCTTTGCTGAGTAAAGCATAGAATCACACATCTGACTACAGCCATTGCCCAGGTGACCTGAATAAGCACAGCCAGGTAATGATGAATACCTCCAAGAGGCAATAGTTTAGGATATATGTAGAGAATTAGAGGGGATGCATGTGTGTATAAATATGTGTATGTGTATTTGTGTGCTTATAAATATATTTTGTTGTTCTTGGCAGCAAAGTAACAGAAATAATTATCTACTGAGTATTGGAACCTGTAGTTAAATGTTGGGAATCTGGTGTTACAGAAAAAATAGGTCCATCATTAGTGTTTGAGAACTCCATTCTACTGTCATTATTTCTGGAACTTTTAAAACATCCTTTTCATTAATGAAGTTCTCATACAATCCAGCTTTACCTGCACCAACCTGAATGCCTTCATAAACCCATGTTTAAAAGAGATTCTGAAGTTTTTTTCCCCTAATGTTCTCTTCAATGGCTCTTTTCCTTACATGTATGTATCAATCATTCATTTATCTGTTCATTCACCAAATTTTCTCTAAGAAACTAACGATAAAGCCCTGGATCCACAAAGCTTCCAATCTAGTTGCAAAGACAAAATATGGGTACACACCACACACACACATATGACCAAAATGGAAAAATGCACCATTCTGAATCTTTGACCTTTAATGAATATCCTACTCAAAGAAAAAAATGCTGTGTTTAGCATTTGTGAACTATAACTAGCTGGGGTTCTAGTGATTATCTTCAGTGGTCCGGTCTATTTCATGTCAGTTGTGTTACATGGTAGTAGTGACAAGAATTCTTTTCTCCTATATTGTGTCCAAAGTCATCTTTTTATAACTCACCCATGTTAATCCTACTTATTTTTAGGTGTAACTGAAAACCTGACTCTATTCTGTATGACAGTGATTCACCTTAACTTCACCTTGTACAGCTCCTCAGGTTGCCCTTTGGACTCGGTCTTCCTGTGAACCCTTATTTTAATGGTCACTAGCATGTTTTCAATGTCTTTGTCCATTATTGACTAGAATTTTCCTCATAATTAACTGCCAACTTGATTTGTGCACACAGATATTATTCATACAGTCTAGGATTAAGGGTTTTCTTTTTTGTTTTTAATTTTACATTCATATTCTTAGATATTCCTCGTAACAACTCTATGAAAGTAGTTATTATTTAATCTACAGTTTACATAAAAGGAAAAACTAAAGGTTTCAAAGGTCAAAGTCAGACAGCTCCTAGGTAACAGAGCTGAGGTAGAAACCCAGAGGGACTGGCTCCAAAGCTGGGGTCTCAAACATGACGGCATTCGGCAGCCCGAACAGATCATTGACTCTTTGTTGACTGATAATGAAGTCAGATATGAACTACACTTTAAATTTTTCTAATCTTGAACATTAAACAAATTTTTCTTAGTTGCATTTCCACCAAACTTCTACATACTTAAATGGAGGGGTAGTTCAATCTATCAGCTATCTTTCTATCTGTAATTTTATCTTTGTGATTTTAACTAAGTATTTTAGCTTGTAAAGACAATTCTGAATGTGATGTGATTGATCCCTTCCTATCAAGAAATCTCCCCAACTTTCCACTACTTCCAAATGAATAAACCTATCTGCTATGTAGGTTTATTGGGAACTTTTTCAGGACAAGGCTTAAATACTGGACTTGATAACTCTATCCCAAGTTACATTCATAACTGTTGTGTCTATTAATTATTATTTTAGCAAGACTGATAAAAAAGCAGTGTTTCCTCCTAGGAGTACTCCCATCCAGTCTGTATTTCATCATCTTCTTTAAAGGATGTTGTGGGAGATATTTTCAAATGTTTTATGATAGTCAAAGCACATCTGCTCTGAGTACTACTCATTCTATAAATCCAACACTCCTTTTTAAAAAGAAAATGAAATTATTCTGGAATAATGGATTCTAAGTAAACTAACACTGACTTTTAGTTCACATAAACTTTTAGTGATTTCCTTCTAAGGACCAAGATTTGTTTTCTAAATCCTTGCAAACTATTCAATCATTCATTGTAGGATTGTCAAGGATAAATGTTGAGCTTCTTGTTGGATGTTTTCAGAATCCATTCTTCCCCCCCTTTTAGAAAGAAATTCAGAAAACTATGGCTTGTTTTATGTATCCTGGTATCTCTCTCTTTTTACTCATGATTTATTAAAAATTATTCACAATGGCTCTAAGAGCACCTCTGTTAGCTTCTTCAATATTCACTAAGTCTGAACATTTATAGTATTTCACAGCAGCCACTGAGCGTCCTCGTGTGACACCACCATTTCCCTGCCAGTGACAGCTCCCAGGAGAGGCTGCCGTGTGTAATGCAATGAGTGTAAAGGATCCAAGTTACCGGAAGGGGGAAGCCAGTAGCAACAGAGCAAAAAGACTAGTAAAACTGGAGTAGCCATGGCAGTCTCTAAAGAAAGTCAACCATCAGAAAGGAAGTCTAAAGGGGTTCTCAACTTCAGGTGCAAAAGGCAAATAAGACTCAGAATTTTGATCTAGAGGGAATATGGTAGGGCATGCCTTCAGAACTACAGGGAGTGGGGCAGAGGGAGAGGGAGAGACGAATCTGTGAGTTTCTTCCCAGAGCAAAGTAAAGGTGAAAAGGAAGTTGGTCTGGCTATGGGACACAGGAGGTAAAGAGGGCTGTGGCAGAAAGGGATGCTGGTGCCCAAGGGGTAAAGGCAGAATGCAGAGACTCCCGGTTCCTTAGAGCTCTGTGAGGATCTGGAGCCTGTGAGACAGGGGTATTTAGAGATGTAGAGAATGCCTCAGGAATTTCTGTTACCCAATACTCCCTTCCACAGATATATGTACGAGGTGGGGTTTACTGCAACACAGTGCTAGTCTCTGTGGATTCGGGCAATAAGCAGATGCCATTTTAAACAGCTGGCACTGGGCTAGGGCCAATGCCAGGCAGGAAAAGAGCATCCGCTACTCTCCTGGGTTCTACTTTTTGTTTCACACCCTCTGCCACTTTCTCTCTCAGTAAGAAGACTCCCTTCCGGCTAGGAGAAAGCAGGAGAAAAATAGGCACTGGCTTGTTCCTCCTTTTTACAGCAAATACGATACCAAGTTTTTGAGAGAGTAGTAGGATTATTTTCTGATTGTACCAGCCCATTTATTCTGGAAGTCAGCCTTTCTAATATTACTCTGAGAGTGTTGGTGCCTTATTCATCTTTAAGCTCAATCCCTTCCTTCCACTCTATTAGTAAATATCTTAAGTCCAAGCTCTCACACCTTGGACAACCACATGGGGGAAATGTGCAAAGTCTTTCCTTTCCTTTTTTACTGGAAAATTTTTAACAATTGTATGGATCAAATTTTCATTTTTAAAGGTTCCCCAAGCCCTTATGAGCAAAGAGTTTGTACTTTCTAAAATGTCTCTAGCTATGGATTTACAGTAACATCACCTATAAAAGAAAAATATTTCCTATAAAAAAAATCTGTTTTATTGAAGTCTGAAATTTCTTTTTTAGCTATAAGAAATTCTTGGCTAACATAGTTACTGTCCTCCTAACTTCCTGGACAACAATTCCTCTCATTGCCCCATCAATTGAGAGATCAAAATGTCAAGAAAGCAAAGAGAAAATTTAATCAAACATTCTTATTTATTTATTTTTTACTAGAATGGGACTTTACAGCAGAAAGGGTGTTAGGATAGCTGAAATTCTGTGTGGGCTGTTTGCCAGGTACACAAATATATCTGAACAAAACCAAAATTAAATAGTATACGCAGGAGCTGAAGGGCTTTGTGTTTTAATATGAAAAGCAATGTTCCATAAGAGTGTTAACTGTACGGATTCCATTTTATTTTGGTATCAAAATTCAGAATTTTCTTTGAAATTGTGGAAACTGTACTGTAGTCATTCAATATTTCAAAGCAAATACCACGAGCATGGACACAATAGGTTCTGTGTAGGCAGACAGGACATTTGCACTGCCATTGCTAGGGCCAAGTATCCAAAGCTTGGAGAAAATCCTAAAAGAATGGAATTGGACATATTTGAATACATAATAGGTTCCTCAGGTCACATCTCTCAGTCATCTTGCACTTCTCATCTTGTATTGTTTCAGGACATGCCTGTGTCTCCCCACCCTCACCACAAGATTTTCATTCCTTTAAGGTTACGCAGATTATATATTCATTTTTGTACATAAGTTTCATAAATAGTTTTTAGAAATGCATCATTTGATGCATTAGAAAAATGCTCACTAAATAGCACTCCGTAGATTGAACCTATTAATTAAAAATTTAAGTGGCCATTTTCTCAGCTCTAAGTTTTAATATCCACATTATATGCACATGGTTTTCATCCTTTTGGCTAAAAATATTCCTGGATGGTAGGACATCACAACTTTACAAAATATAACAGGTCACAGGGAGAGTGACTTCTATCAGAAAATTAGAATCATGCTGGGAATATCTACAATACAGAGCATGCTTATTTTGCAATGTTTACCTTGCAGAAGAGAAGTTACCTGTGAAACCCCAGGGCTGACCTGTTCTGTCCAGGCACAGTACTTACCATTTTTATGTACTTTTTCATTTCATATTTACTGTCTTCTTTAGGTACACCCACAAATTATTCAGGTACAAACCTGCAAATCTGAAACCAGAACAGAACTATCCTTCTAGTGATGAAGCCATCATCTATCAACCACTGAGCTCCTTGCCTTCATGGAAGTGTTTTCTTTTTTCCCCTTTCCATTCTGCCTCGCTGCCTGCCACAGGGCTGTGTTCAGTACTTCTTTGGCTTGCTTCATGCTGATGCTAAGTTGTGTGTTTATTTTTAAAATCGTTTTGCAACCCTTCACATTCCAGCTCTCAGTCCAGCAGGCTGTTGCCCAGCAACACTAAGTGGGACGCTCCTCTCAGGGGCTGAAACCAGAGGCTGCCAGCAGCAAACAAGGCCGCTGGATACCATGGACTCCCCCTGTCTGGAGTCAATGACCTCAATCCAGTGAAGTGCAAGACCTTCAGAGACCCAAGCCAGTAGTGTCTTTCCTTCTCAGGTTCTTTCCTCTATAGAAAGTTATTCTATCAACGCTTACTCCTTTGCTTTACATTCGATTGCAGTTCCTCGTGAAGACTAGAAACGTGATCTTGGAAATCATGAATTGTTTAAACACAGCATACAGTGGCTTCCAAACTGAAGCCAAATTGCAAAATTTAAAGTAGACATCAATATATTTATATTAGTCTAATGATGTTCAGAGAGTTACTTTTTTTTTTCTTTTCCACTGCCCATTAACATCCTTCTGAGAGGTTTTTGTTTTTGTTTTTCAACAATGCTGGCACAGAAGCCAAAGATCAAGTGAAAATCTTGAGGGGAGGGGTCTCCACATATTGGTATTTTTAGAAGTGCCTCAGGTGTTTCTGGTCTGTACAGTTAGGGTTGAAAATGCTTGTGCTAAGCAGTGCTCTTTAGATTTTTACATGCCTATGAATAATCCAGGGATCTTAAAACTGAAGATACTGATTCAGTTGGTCTGGGGTGGCACCTGAGAGTTTGTTTTTAATGGCTCCTAGGCAGAACCTCAGACCACATTTTTAGTAGCAAGGTACTGGGGATACAAGAACATTGAAAATAGTTAATTACCGGTTTAGTATTGCCCAAAGGGTCTATGAATAGATGGAGGCAAACACAAAGAAAGGTATCTGGACACAGAGAAAGGTATCTGTCTTCAGTCCCACCTGTCTCAGTGTTTCAGTATGAAGATACAGAAAGGTTCCAGGACTCAGATATACTGACCGGAAAAGCACACACATTGGATTACACAAATAAGTTCCAAGAAAACCTGCAGTTTCAGGTTATGGGCCATGCTGGTAAGATAACACTTAACAGGGACAAATGAAACGAAGTCCTCTATTTAGGGCCTGCCTCCCCACCCCTCAAGAAAAGGTCTAAGTACAGAATTGGAAAATGTGGCTCATAACAACAACCAAGAGAAAGAATTCAGGTTGTAAATGCACAGTAAGCTGAACATGAGGCTACTTCTGCTCCCAAATCAGTTGTTATTTTATGGTATTTTTATGGCATGCTGAAAGGAATGTGTTCTTTATAACAAGGGAAGTGGTGGCTCCACCTTACTCTTAACTAGGCTCATTGAACCTTGAGCCTGAACAGTTTTGGGGTTTGATTTCACAAGAACATAAACAAAGAGGAGAGTGGACCAGAGTGAACAGGAGGTTGAAAGAAAACTGATTGCCCAGGACAAGGGAAGTCCTGGGGATGATGTGATGGCTGCTTTCAAACCTCTGAGATGAGCTTTATTTGGAAAAAGGAGTGGGCTTGTTCTGCCAGTGAGTATAAACACAATGACATTTTTGCTCATTGTGCAAGGGTCAAATTAAGAAGGAAAGGGGTTCTCATGAAATTGTATATTTTCCATCACTGGAGCAATTTAAGAATCTTCTGGAATATTACTCATTGGATTGGTACTGTAGAGAAATAGTGGGGTTAGATAAGATTTTTAACATTATGTATTTTAAATATTATTCTCTGTTGTCACTATGGAAGAAAAACTCACAGAATATTTAACCCTTGTTGTTCCTCTATCCTGACATCCCCACATACATTGAGATGTTACATTTCAACTCAACTATACATTCAAAAGTGCATTTTTACTTTTATAATTGGGATATATAGGAAACATTTCAATTTCAGGGGTAAATAAACTACTAATTTCTGAGCACTTATAATGCCAGAGATCTTGCTAAAACTTTTTTTAGCAGCTTCTCTAATCAAATTATCATTTGTTACAGAAAATTCTATTAGTTATATTTTACTTGCTATCAAAATAAATGATTCCTTTCCTGGTGGCACATCTTTCAGATACTATCTCATTTGGATTTTGAAATGGATGTGGATATATATACATAATTTTAACATCCGCTTTTCTGGTAGAGTTTTAAAAATCAATATATGCCTTTGGTTCTTCATTTTAAACTTCCTTATTATTGAACAAAATATATGTTTTAAAAATATGAACCACAAGTCATTTCAGACTTGTGTTTAAACAAATTTGTTTAAAATGTTAAGCCCCAATTTAAAACGTTAAAATGTTAAACCCCGATGCAAGTTCTGTCCCTCATAATTCATTTAGTTTATCAATCATGATAGAATTTCCTGGCTCCCAGTCAAGCATTTTTAAGCAGGTCACTGGCTAGTCTCCGCACATCTCCACACTGTTATGTCTGACATCGGTGCTAATATGTTGACAAATCAATCTATTCATTAATATTCAGCAGGCTTGCTGGATCTGCAAGCCTCATAAACTGCCACAAACACAGTTTAATTATTAAAATGACAATTGTCTTTCTTTTGTTTCTCATACCATTGGATTTCTGGGTCTCAACTAGCCAAGGCTTATTTTCAATAGGGTTATTTTTTGTTTTGAACAATATGTAGTGAAAGAGGGACCTACAGCTGGTTCCTTTTCATGGCAAAGTGCTACTTCCAACTTCAGTGTTTAGCATTCTGGAACACTTGGATTTTGAAAACATACCATGTGCTATTGGTGTTAGGTTTTTATTTAGCTTTGCTTTGTGTTTGGACTGGCTGTATTTTTCATCTCCAATTTCTGGGGGAAAAAACACACTTATGACCAATTTATTTGAATGTACCACACTGAATAACAAAAATTACTTTAAAAATAAAATTTAGGTGCTTTGACAAATATACTGGTATATTAGGATAGCCATTCTATCTCTTGAGATGCCATGTATTCTATACTGTACATACATGTCAGCAGAAGATTGAGACCAAATGAAAGAGTAAGTTTTAGCTGTGCTTACCAGGGAAAGGAAGTGGCAGAAATACTACCGTGGAGGCTCCCGGAGCACACAAGTGGAAAAAACCTATGCCACTCGTGAACCATCACGATGATTCTGAATGAAAGACAAGCTGTATGGATTCATGCAAGGGCATTTCTTTTTTTTCCCTTTTTATATATAGAATGTCAAGGCTTCGTGTCTGATCTTAAATCCTGATAATACCGAATAACCATGTGACTGGCGCTGAGCAGTTAACCCAGCAGGTGACCTGAGGGCAGGTGCTTGTCTAGACCTCACCTGTGAACTCAGAATATGATCTCTGCCTGCAGGGGCCGGGGGCTCGGTGTGAGACAGTGTCCGAAATTGCCTTTGTGTTGATTACTGCCTGCTTGCCTCCCTAATGGTGTATAAGGGAATATCGAAACTCAAAAGGAAAAAAACAGTAATTTTCTGATGATTTTCATGGTCTATTATTAATCTTCCTCAAATTTACCATGTGTCTCTAATTGAACACACCAATTCAATATGGTGATGGAAGCGTATCTTTAACAAATGCTTTCTCATCGCTCCAGGTCATAGTTTGAGAAGAAACACTTAAAAAACTGATTCCCTTTCATTAAGGACAATGAATTATTTCATTTCCGTTTCCTCTATTTTATTGTCTTCCTCCTCCCAATTAACTTAGTTATATTGATTTAATGTACTAGCTACCTTTGTGATTTAGAACAGTGCCATGCACATGACATTATATATTGTGTGAGATACATATGTACATTTCCACATATGGAATATTTACAAAAGTGTTAGCACTTATGATTAAATCATGCACATAAATGTACATAACTCAACCAATTCCCTTAGGCAGAAACCTTATGAACTCTGAAAGTTTTGGCTCTTACAGCTCTTTTCACTTCCTCTTTATCCTCCTCCTTCCCAGTGTTAGAGAAGTTTCATTATTCACATCCTTTTGCATAATCATAATGAAGTCAGGCATGTGTGGTCTAAAGGTTATCTAAAATTTAAAATTAATAAGCTATGTGTGAATAATTTATATATGCTATTAGGAACTATAAGATTATAATCCATACCCCCTATGCCCTATAACGTCAAATTTCTAAACCTATGCCCACACAAAGGAGAATTTAAACGTTAAAAGGATTGATTCTCTTTTCCTATATTCCTTTAATTGCTCAAAATCATGACACATGTTAGTTTCTTCTTTATTACACATAACTTTATTATAAACCTTTTTCTATTTCCTGAAGTGTATATATTTTTTCTTCTTTCTTCTTGACATAAAGAAGCTTGTCGAGAAGCTTTTCTATTCTTACTATTTTCACGGCAATCTATATTGAAATACATTTGACATCTGGAACACATAACTTGTCCTTATATTAAGTATGTGATAAAGAAGATGATGTGGGTGCAAATGATGTTAGGAATGAGAGAGGAATTTTATAATTTATTTTAATTTGAATATTGGGAGCTTAATTTCAACATGTTTTAGAGTACTGGAGGATGTCAGGTCTTCCAGGGGATTAAGGCTCTCAAGGAGCAGAGTTTTGATTGGTGATCCATGTTCTCAGTCTCAGTGCAGGGGCGGAGCTTGGCCATCTCCATTTAAGCAGCTCCTCTGACTGAGGTTAAAGCAATGCCTGCTGTAGATCTAGAGCTAGACCATGACAGGTCGTTTAAGATGAGCCATAATCAAGGAGGTTCTTTAGCAAGATTATTAGGATCCTCTCCCTTAGAAATATGCCAGTGTTCTATTAGCTAGTTTTTCTATTTGCTATTTCCAAACTCTACTTAGAAATAGTAATATTTCTACTGGTACCTCTGGTACCTAATTATTAAAACAGACTGAGTCTCACCTGCAATTATCTGATTTTTTGTCAACATCCATGAAAGATTCACTCTCTGATGTACTAGATGTGACAAACATGGAGGATAGCCTGGACTATCTCTCATTCTTTTGGAGTTGCTAAAAATGTAATGAAAGGAAGGGAATATTGTATATGATCAAGTAAGGCACAATTTTCCTTAGTTTCACCAGGTTATCTAAGAAGTGTTTAAGTGATAATGGGCTGCTGCCTTTCCATAGGATAAAGTAAATTTGCCTAATCAGGTAAATATTTTAAAATTGATGTGCAAGTCTTTCAAGGACCTGAAAAGGTCACAGGGACACTGAGGGATAAACTCAATCTATTATGAGGTAGAGCTGGAGGTGAGACTGAGGCTGTGATTACTGATGGGTAGTAACGATCAACCAGATGATGTCACTTGGTCATCCAGATAGTCACAATGATGAAGCGAAAAAAGGTGGGACACACAACCCTGCCTCAGGATGAACCAAACAGTTCTCAAACTCCCTTCCTGTGATTATCTAGTCTCCTCTGTGTGATTATTTGTAATCATGTGATTCATCCTGGAGTGTTCTTTTGTATACCATGCATTCTAATGTAGTTACATTTGTATAACTATATATATATATACACAATGTATGTATTTAGTTATATATATAATTATATGTAACTAATTAAATATGTTTAGCTACATACATAACTTCATATAATTGTAGTTACATATGTGTATGTGTGTATAAATACATATATAATGATAGATCATGTAAAAGTGATTTGTAAAATACATAAATATTGATAAACAGATGATGTAAAGCATTCAGTATATTTAAGGTAATCTAGTTATGTCAATCACTGTGCTAAGCGCTTTTCAGTGGAATCTCATTTAATACTTAAAATGACCCAGTGAGTTAGGAATTAAGATCCTCATATTTCAGACATGAAAACTGAGACCTAAGAGAGTAAGTCTCAATAATTTGGATGAAGCCATCAAGACACTGAGTGGAAGATCTCTCAACTCAGGTGCGCATCACAACATGATCCTGTTTTGCTGTATTTTTAGATATTATTAAAAAATGTGCTGCTACGCTAGCTCTAGGCTAGTGAAAGTGTATTAAAAATCTAATGACAGCATGGCTAAATCCATTAGAAAGAAAATCAAGAGGCTGTAAATGTAGTGGAAAAGAAGATCTACCTTGGAACTAGCTTTCAGGATTTACACCCGGGCCCCACCCAGGCGAGCCACTTAATGCTCTATTCGGGTACTGCCTCAGCTTCAAAATGAAAAAATTATAGTGTTCAAAGGTTGGGGACAATTAAATGAGTTCATATATGTTAAGTTCAAAGCAGTGCTTGGCTACAGTGCAAATGTAAAAGTATTAGCTATTTTTATATTTTCCTTTCAAAATTTAATTAATTTTACTATAACCATTTTGCCTCTAATATATGCTACCTTAAGTTTTCCTCAAATTTTTCTCATTTTTCAAATCATACTTTGATTCCCAAAACAATATATTTTTATAATGGGCCTCTGTTAATGCTTTTGTTTGTTTTTAGCCTAGTATCTTTTCCCCACAGGGGCCTCCTCTCTCCAATCTGGAGGTGCTCTCCATCACCCACATGGCCAGTCAGAGTCAGGCTCCTGAATGACTACGTGATTATTCCCAGGATTTAAGCAGAGCCAATCAGTGCCCCTTTCACAGACTCTATGGCTCCTGAGGGAAAATTGCTCTTTCATTCTGAGATCATGTACAATGAGTAGCATGTAAGCCTGGAGCTGCTGGGGGGTCACTTTGCACCATATGAAGAGTCCACTGGAGAGGGAAACCACCACAAACTAAAGCAGAACTGACAGACAGAGAAATGAGACACCTGAACCGCAGGATCTGGATGGATGAGGTTCACCACTTGGATCTCCCAGTTGTGTTAGTAAATACACTATCTTCTGCCTAAGTTACAGATAGGTTTCTATTATTTGCACACAACAGTGCTGATTAATTCACTAATAAATTATTAGTAAGCATATCTCCAGAATGCCAGTACTCAGCTTGTTACAGTATCATGGCAAATATAACGAGTTTAAAATATTTCCTACAGGTTCCTAAATATCATGCATAAAAAACAAACACCCTTTGGTGTGCAACAATGTATGGTACAAAGAATGGAGACAAGTTATTTCAAGTTCAAGACCTACCACTGGGAGACCTTAGGTAAGTCACCTAACCTTTCTGGTTTCTCTCTAAAACAGAGACTAAAATATATTACTTATTAGAGAGTAGCTGTGAGGATCAAATGGCAAAATGACAGCTGAAACACTCCAATATATAGTATTATATGGTATCAAGTCCATGTCTACACTAACAGAAAAAAAATGCATGATAAAGTAATTTTTTCATTCTGACACTTCCACGTATTTTACAGACATTAAAACTTTTGCTTTTCATGGCAAGAAAAAAATACAACAAACAATACATCTGAAGAACACTTAGAAATATGCACTTCAGTTTGCATACAATTTCTAAAATTATACAATCAACTCCTGGTCACCCACCAGAACAATTGCTTAGCTTATGTTCGGCTACCCTCCTCCTGATCCAAATCCTTGGCTCACCCCACACATGCCTTCACAAGTGCCTTTCACATCCTTTATCTCATTTAGTTTCCATTGCAACCACATTATATAAACAGGAATCATTCTGTTTTACAGGTGAGAGAGGAACTGAAGCTCAAAGAAGGTAAGTGATGGCTAATTAGAATGGCAGATAGGATGATATCTAAACTGCTTGACTGTTGATCCTGACCTTTGACTTTAGTCAATGAGGTGAGTGCCTAGATTATCACTTCCTTGTATCTGGATTTTTAGTGGTTGTGGTGTGGTTTAAAGTATCCTGAGACTGAAAATTCACTAACATCAGTTGTGACCACCCTTTACCAAATACCAGTTTGCTTGCAGATTTATCAGATCTTAAGTGTTTAAATTACTTGGTACCAGCCCCATTACAACTTGTAATCAGAAAGTTTTTTGTTCTCAGCAAGATAGTGGAATAGAAGCTAGGCCGGTAATGTAACACTTCAGTAATATTATGATATAATTTAACTAACTTTTCTTTACATCAAGTATTAGTTCTGCTCATATACCAGCGGTTTGGTAACTCACTCGCCATCCTGAGCCTTGGGTAGCAAGTAGCACAACTCCTGTGTAACAAAGGCAAGGGTGAGCCAGAGGCAGACCCAAGGAGGGGGTAAGGGGCCGGTTAGCTCCCGGACTGGTACCCGAGCTTCTCACCCACGAGCTTGGGCTCTACCTGCCCTAGTCTCACATCACTTTGAGTGGCAGGACATTTTTAGGGCTGAGATGTATCTACAGCCAAGTAAAATGTGCACTTCCTGATCAAACATAATGCCTTTTGAACTGTCCCATGTCACTCGTTATGAAATGCTGTTTTCATTCTTTTCAATTTTTAGTGCCTGGCCTAAGTTCTGTCTCCTTTGAAAATGCCATTCTGACTAGTGCAGTCCAGAACCTGAAGACCCTGATTTTATAGCTAGCTAGCAATTCAAGGACATAAATGATAATTTTTCCAAATTCATACAACTCATCTCTCTAGCTAGCTTCAAGTTCTTTGAACACATTTCACGTTTTGTCCTTTACTTTCATGTTACCTATGATGTAAGTATATAGTGGTTTCCCAGCAAGAGTTTCATAAGCCACTGATATTTATGCCTCTGGTCTCTATTATCAGTGATAACTAAATGTTCACAATCTATAGCTATTCATTTCTGGCTGAAATAGGTCAAATCTACATATCATGGCCAGCACGTTTCCATGGTACGAGAGGGTGGGCATCACTCATTCCACTACTCCAAGGAAAATAATTAAAAACATGAAGGTTGTTTTCACAATGTCCTATTCCCACATAATAGGAAGATGTGTAACTGGGTTCACAGATATTCCAGATATGCACTATGGTAACAACATTAGTACTGGACTTCTAGATTGCACATATCAAGCATAATGGTTAACCATATTTAAAGGTAATGTTTCCTAACAAGGGTACTGGTCACAAGGTTATTTGATAATTTCTTCTTTCTGTCTCCTGGCCAAGAAAGGTAGTGATACTTCATTGTTGGCCTTTGTTGAATTATCCTAAATATTTAATTAGTCCTTTGGCTACCTGACAGTTCATTTGTAGGTCACAGATTTCTCTAAGAGATAGCTATCCAGCTATGATTTACAACCAGTTAAAGGATGTGGAAGCTTGTTGCTAATAGTAACTCAAGGCCCTGACAATGGGTATCTCTCGCCATTTAATACTAACAGTAGTCAGAACTCTGGCAATTTACATGTGCTCTTTTCCAATTGCTACACAACCACATGCAATAACAAGTATCAAGTAGATGTTTATGAATGTATGTGCCTTTTTAGCTGGTGAAAAATCTGAACAAAATTAGAACTAGATGTAGGCTGAAAACTAAATTGAAGCAGGTTAGTGATTAAAGAATGTATGCTCAGACTGTCCAGGTATTAATTCTGGCTCTGCCACTGACTAGCTTTGTTATTTTGGCCTGGGGTGTCACTTCTGTCTGTGTTCTTACTTGAAGTGCAGCTATAATAGTAAAACCTATCTCTTTGGTTTTTTTGAGAATTAAATACACCCCAAAGCACGCTCACTGAGGAACTCCTTTATGAAGCATTGAGCAAGCCATTTTTCCAGCACTGACTGCCTGGCCAGTTCATTTAAAACAATCTCTCCTCTTGTGGGAGACAGACCGATTTATTAAGAAGCATTTGATGTTAAATAATGCAACCCACTGCTGAGGTAATCTATCCTGAAGAAATCATCAGAGATAGAAGTTATATGTAAGGATGATCTACTAATGAACAAATAGAAGCATCCTAACTGGCTAAATAAAATATCATACACGCTCAAATCTCACACAAAGGCAATTAGTACACAAAGAACTTGGTGAACAAATATATGTAAGAGGATCATTAAACTATCAATATTATAAAGTTCTGGTGTCCATAACAGATTAAAAGTGTTTAATATAGAAACAGGTCTATGGTAAGTAAAGATTATTTGGTACCATTACATCAATGTATAAGTATTTATATGTTCTAAGAAAATATACCCAAATGGTAACACTTTCTCTTTGTTTCACTTACCTCTTAATACATGTTTCTCAATTTCTCTATTAATATATATACATTTCATCATGAGATATTTTTGGTCTCCATTTTCTTATCAACCCACCTTAATCAATTTGCTCTCTACTCAAGGGGGCCATTTACAAGGAGCTTTTATTCAGTTAATAATTCACAGCTGGATTAATAATATAATTAATATATAATCACATATATTATAATAATAATACAGTAATGGTTTAAGGGTTGCACCATTATCATTTTTGAATGGAAGAGAGTACCTTCATGAGAGATTTCCTTCCAGGGGTTGGGTGGGTACATGAAGGCTGCATTTTGGATTTGGTCGTGTATGTCTTCATCCTCATTAAATGGGAATGTGCCACTCAGGCTGACATAAATGATGACTCCAACAGACCACATGTCTAGAGAGCGATTATAGCCCTTGTTCCTCAGAACCTCAGGAGCCAGGTAAGCGGGGGTGCCCACCACAGACCTCCGAAACGACTTCTCGCCAATGATGCGGGCAAATCCGAAATCGCAAAGCTTCACCTGTTGATAATAATAGTTGGCAGAAATGGTAAAGTCACAATGTGTGTCTGTGTATATCTTAGTCCAGGTCCACCAAAGACAGCTATGATACTTTATATACATTGTATGAGTTTCTCACGGTGGAAGTAATAATAGCTATTTTCCATTTCATGTACCTGAAGACAGCGGTTTATGTACTGATACAAAAGCATACGTTCATTCATAAAAAATCATCTAAACATCCTCCCTTCTTCCTCACCAAAACAGAGAGATAGATGTGAAAATATGTATACTCAGAAGTGGGTAATATTGTTTTCCAAGACAAGAAAACATCATGCAAATCCCCAAAGTAACCAACTTGACTCAAGGGCTTATTATAAACACAGGCTGAAGGATCAGCACAGGGGCCTTCATGTCATTCACAGTAATCCTCAGACTTAGCTCTGCATGGGCACCTGGGTGGGACCTGAAGGTGTCAGGGAGGTAACGCAGGACAGCCACCTGGGCCAGGTTGCTTCAGGTCCAAGAATCTCTGAGGAGACATCCAGTTGTTTTCTATCCTCTGAGTTGAGGAAAAGAAGCAACTTTAGCCCTTGTCCCTGAGGACACTGAACTTAAACGTCTTGCCAAACATGAGGGTGCTGGTGGCATATCCCTGTGGCTAGTGAGTATTCTCATCCTTAGGCCAGTGCTAAACTTTGGCATAGGGCTGCCAGTTCTTCAGGATCTGCAGGTGACAGAAGCCAAAAAGCCGGAGGAGCAGGGTCGGTGTGTAGTATCAGGCAGGCTGAGGTGGGAGGGCAGGGAGACAAAGCCACAGTCCAGAGAATATAACAACACATGGATGAAAATGAAAAGGTAAAACTTGAAACAAATAAAGGTTTTGAGTTAAAAGAGATGATAGAATGCTGAGGGAGACAGTGATACTGTCAGCTGCCTTTTTGTTGACAAAGGCTTTTATACTTGCCTGAGGGAAAGGGTCGGCTGATGCCAGCAACACGTTTTCGGGCTTGAGGTCACAGTGAACAATATTTTTAAAGTGAAGGTGCCGCAAAGCCACAAGTATCTATAAAGAAGAAAAATCATCAAAATAATTTAATTTTGTTCTCTTAGTTTATTTCAAGAAGTTTTCTATTAGGACATAAACGTAAAGGGCCACAAGAAAACTCACAATGAACAAACAGTTAAGCTTCTTGATGCTTAAGACACTGAAATAAGCTAGATTAACAGAGCAGGTTTCTAAGGGAACATCAGTGGGAAAAGGACCATATTATGGTATTCATACAGCAACCAAGAAAATAATATCTAACAGGGACACCCATTTCTGAATATCTGGAAAGGACCAGGACTCAGCCACTGTGCATTTTAAAATTTCATGAGGATTTTTTAATACCTGGGCCTGCACACCGAGTGCTCCTTTGGTCTGCTGGACTCTTGGTACCACAGACATTTATTAAATAATGCAATTTGCAAGTGTAATTTAGAGTTTAAAAGTAGGGACTAAAGGATAGAAAGCTATAATTAAATAGTGATAACATTTGATATTAAATACTATCTTTTCTTCTGTCTCTAATTGATTTTTTACCTGAGTAATTAAAAACTTCGTGATGTGCTCTGGCAACCTGCCCTTTTCACTTGATAAGATCATCTCCAGCATGTCTCCATGGAGTTTTTCCATAACAACAAACACTCTTTCAGGCGTCTCGAACATACACTCCAAATTCACAACACCAGGGTGATGAAGGTTCTATTAAAGATAAATAAAGCACTTGAAGAAAATGAGTTTTTTGATACTGTTTGGCAAGCTCAGTGATTAGACAAAATGGTTCCAGCTTAAAGCTATAGAGAAACTCACACTTTAGATTTCTAACATCTCTAAATTCCACATGTGCTGCTTTATATTTTTGAAATTCTAATGTCTCCAAAATATACATTTTCACTTCTTTTGCATAGTGAGATTATTTTTTCTATGCTAAAAATCTAAGTTCTAGCACAGTGAATTGCTAATCATGTTTTAATTAGAATGCCATATTGAGACCCATACTTTCTTAGGATCGTCTCCAGTATTAAGCATACTGTCCTAAATAAGCATAAATAGGCCATCTCTACACACTCAGTAGAAATTTAATGTAGACAAAATAAAATTGGTTCATGTACTGCATCTAACTGTACCAACAAAGCACCTTGGTCAAAATCTTTTGGAATTGCTCTGCTATATGGAGGCTGTAATAGTTTGCTGTGGAAGCTCTTGCATGGAGTGATCACCATGAAAATAGCAAAAAAACAGTTATTATTGAGCCCCTGCCTTGCTGAGGACACCTGTGTATGTAGGTAGCCCAGCTATGTGGTAGTCCTGCACAGTTCTCAAGCACTCAATAACTATTTCCACAACAAAGTAATGGCTAATAATGACAAGCTGTATTCGGCTTGACCAGTTAATTGTGACACATGTCAAGTGAAATTACTCTTAACATTAGATGGGTTCTTATAATGATGCCAAAGTCTGAATGTTGGTCTGGGGTTAACAACAAAAGCCTTTGATCATTTGACCTTTATTCTTTTTCTGTGCACAACAACAAAAAATTCCTAACATTAAAAAAAATTCTAACATTAAAAAAAATATATTCCACCTATATTTCAATAAAAAAAATCATGAACAAAAACTACATAAAGAAAAAAAACAGGGACTAAGTTAAATGTGAACAGAGGAACAGAGAAAAAAATTAAATGCTTTAGTTTTGAAAAAAGAAATCTTTGTAAGTGGTAAAATTGTATGTGAAATGAAATTTTCGCAAACTACTCGAAACCCGAAATGGCTCACTATTCAGACCTGAGGGATGGATGTGAATGGCAGAAGGGCCTGGGGCTGAATCTGCATTGTCATCCATGTGCTACCCGCCGACAAGGAAAGGCTGCCATCAACTGGACACAGAGCCACGTGACGGTGGGCAGGGGCTCCCGTGATGATAACCTGTGTCTCTGCGTGCCCTTCCACCACCTCAGTATTTTGGTGATTTTGATCTCGCCTCAAACATTTGATGGGTCTTTTTTGATTCAGATGCCTTGGTGCCCAACACACAGCACAATGTGGTCATGGGACAGCAAGTTTCTGAAAGTTCAGGTCTGTGTAGATGCCTGCTTGTCTACCCAATAACCTTTCACCTCTAGAGGGCTGGGGTCATTGTTCTTGAAATTTTTGCACTGATAACTGGTCAAATCTGGTTACTTCACATGGACCGGGCCTCCACGTACTCGCCCCTGGTGGAGGTGAAGCACATGGGAGAGGGCTGGGTTAACAAGCTCCCACTGTCACTACTCTTACTGTATTTGTCCTGACTGTGTACAAATTGGACCAGACAGCTGCCTGACTTTGACCGTATGGGAGCACCGGGTCCTTAGGTGGGAGACTTTAAGGAAGGACAGCATATATCCATCTGAGATGCAATATGGAATATCAGTTATAGCATTTTTCATACCTGTACCATCTCATTTATCCTCTTCCCTGACAGAGAAGACAGCCTCCCTGGACAGACTGCCAGCCTGTGGGCATCAGGCATCTCAGTTCTCCTCTTCTAAATCAACGGTCACAGCAGAAGCTTTGGGGATGACATGAGAGCCCTGCCTGAGTTATGATTTCCACAGTATCTATGAGTTGTGCTAAGTGTACCTTCCTCTTTGAGTATCTTCTTAACTGATTCTTTTTTATTTACTGTGACCTTAAAGACTAAGCAGTGTTCTGGAGAGTCTGGCTTCCTTTAATGTCCAAGGCCTTGTTGTCTGGCTGGGGAGCAGGAACAATGAATAGGATAGGAGCAGACCAATGGAAGCAGGCTGCAAGGCAAGGGAGCTCCCTGTGTCTGCAGCAGAGGAAACACTGGAATGGGAAGAAGAAGATACAGGGTAAGGGAGAGTGAGCTTGGGGGGCCTGGGAAGACAGTGGTGCCGGAGCAGCTCAGCCTGCTGCTTCTGCTGACCTTATTTTAGGCCATGGGGTTGGGGGAGAAGAGCAAGTCAGCAGATGACCAGTTAGCTCTCCTACCTAACTATCCAAATACTATGCAATGTCTGTCCTCATGTGTCTCCACCTGTACTCCTCCGAGTATGTGCATTCTCAGAGGGACTAAAATCTTTCACTCAATGTATTCCTTTTTCCATTTCCCTGCTCTACAAACATGACTTGAAGAGCCCCTCTACAGAGAGGACATAAGTTTTAATTTAATTGGTGTATTCCTAGAATGTTCCAGGCCAAAACGATAGAGTAATGAGATAGTTCCCTGTCAACTATATTGTGGCACGTTTACTGTAAACTCTGAGGGACACTACAAATGTCCTCTAATGGCATCTTAACGAAAAGGATAGGGAAAATTTTGCTATTTATCAATACAGGACTTTTTATATATTTAGTTATATAGATTTTTAAAAGACATATTCACTGAAAGCTAAACTAAAAGCCATGTCTACACAACTGTTAAGACAATTTAGAAATGTTTAACTCATAGGTTTGTTGTACTTGGCCCTTGATCTTTTACAAAAATCTTTATGCTTCATAGATTTGCTAAAGAATACATTGAGTGGTAGCTGAAAAATCATTCCAAGAACAAAATAACTTAATTTTTTCTTCATAGCTGATATGTAATAAGTTGATATTTTAAAGTTTATTATGAGGAGTTGGGACAAGACCATCATAGATGCTTACTCATGAGCTGTAATTTTTTGCATTGAACCAAATTACCAAACTTGTTTTTCTGAGAGTAACAAATAAAAAGAGAATATAAAGCATCATGCCTTATTTATGCAAATTCTCTATTCTAAACTGATGAGAAGTATTTCTTTAGCCTAAAGAAGACAATATTTGAAGACTGAAAACAGAAAAAAAATACAAGCTATTATTTTCTATTATCACGTACAATTCGTAAGAAGTCCATACCTTAAAAGCAACTCTAAAAAATAAGCTTCAACCGAAGTGGTCCATGTGACTTGTTCAGAATTCTAATTTCCTACCTAAATACGAAATACCTTTTCAACCTCCTCCTAATGTCCAAAGTAACTGACTTAATTGAAAAATGGCTTGATTACTGTAACACTGGCTATGGCATATTAATGTTCAGGAAGGACTGTTGCTAACTTCTCAGGCTCACCTCAGGAATCCGGAAAATAAATTTCATGGCAGAATAAGCTACTATAGGATGCTATGACCATCTGTTTGCTGCATTTAAGTCATTTAGTTTTCAGGAAATGAAACATGTGGTCAGTCAAGTAAGTACAGGAAAGAACAGTATCCATTCATCCATAACAGATTGATGACATATCCATGGGGTGAATATAAGTTGTTTCGAAGTCTGGAGGAAATACCATTTGGAGACCAAGACAAAAATTTTCCTGACTGAAGTCGCCTAGAGAATTCTTATGTAATTAATGGAAACTAGTCACTAAGAGCCAAAGATTTTATAGAGGTAACAATATTTTATACAAAAAATTTAACTAATTAACATTTTTAGTTTATGTAATTCTGTTTTATATTTTTTGGATATGTGTTAATATTTCATTCATATTTATATTCTTTAATTCTAAGGGTGCTGCTTTACTATAAATCTGGAGTTGAAAATTCAGTCCATATATTTCACTGAGATAAGTTAAGGATATCACATTTTTTCTGTCTTTCTCTGTTTTTCTGTATCTCCTTTCTTCAGGACAGACAGACACACATTTCTGTCTGTCATTTTTTATGTCTTGACCTTCAAGATCATTATACTCAAACATGTGACAGGCAGGAAAGAGGAGAATTAAAATCAATATAACTTCTCAACAGGATATTTAGGGGCAGGCAATACAGCCTTAATATGGAGACTTCGGATTCCTTTTTATCAAACCACCAAATTATTTAGCTCATATTGAGACAGAGAAATAAACCTTAAAAGTGATGAGTCCAAGATCTAAATTCTAAATGGCATGCAGAGCAGAAGGAAGGCTATTCCCCTGCACAGTGGTGTGGATGGGGATGTGAGTTGCCCTTCTCAGAGGTGCAGGACTGTGGCAGTGGCTCGGCTGGTTCTCACTCTGACCGGTTTGCCAGGTTGTGAAAAGAGTACACCACCTTATCCATTTTCTAATTACACTCTCTTATAATTTAGGCTTCATTTAACAGTCCTAGAAACCACAATTACCTAATGCCTTCTGAAGGGGAAATAGCATATAATTGCCTGATAGATGCTAAAAAAGTCATCATGTGGAGAGCAGCTGACTATAAAAAGACTCATTCAAGATAATACCCAAATGGATACGATCAGCTCAGCTATCTCTCCTAAATTCCAGATCCTTATATCCAACTCTCCTTTGGTATGTTCATTTAAATGAAAGATGTCTAACAATGGAATCAGTGTCTTTCTCTCTAAACTTACTATTCTAGTGGTGTTTTCACTCTTGGTAAATGACCAGCCACCAAAGAGTCATTCTAAATATTTATTTCTCCCTCATTTCCAGCAACCAATTGGTGTCTAAAACTAACAGAGTCTACTTCCTGAATTCCTCTCACACTGACACTTCACCTTTGGCCTCAGTCACTCCCTTGGTTTGAGCCTTCTCTCTTCTGTAAGGACCTGCCACAGCCTCTCGAAAAATCTCCTTGTCTTAGGTCTTGTTTTCCTTCAACCCTTTCTTCAAATGGCTGCCACTGTGATCTTCCCAAAAGTGATTCTTCAGGTCCCTAAGTGAACCACCACCAGCTTCAGAAGAGGGCCCCCCTTTCACAAGACGCATGGGGCCCTTCCCTGGCGGCTTCTTTTCCTCCTCCCACCCAGATTATTTCCCCAGCTTCTTCTCTTCTGCTACAAATCTACCTCCCCTCTAGCTGTACTAAACGATTTCAAAACAAACCCTGCTCTTTCTCTCTCCTTTCCAGGCTTTCACACTTTTCTCTTGCCTGAACCAGATCATTTTCGCCTGGCGTGAATATTCAGCTGTGAGGCAGCTTCCATCTCACTTAGATGCTTCTCTTTTCTCAGTCTTTGGGACAGCCCTCTTTGATAACAGTTATCATAATTTAGTTACTGGTGAACCTACATGTCTTACCTACAGGACTGCAAGCTCCTTAAGGCTGTTACTTTTTCTATTATAATCCCAGTCAGCTCAAGCCTAGTGCCTGGTGCATATTAAATGTTCAACACAAGTTTGTAAATTTGGTTGAAAGATAAAGACTCCCTGTATCTCCTTTCTTCAGTACATAAATAATATTCTTTAAGATTTAAATGATTTTATTGAAGAGATGCCAATAGATATCTGACACATTTAGTGATAACACATCTTGCATCAAATATGGCATATACTTATATCCTCTCCTCAGAAGAAAATACAGTACGTGACTTTTTCACTGTGAGTTCAGTTGAATCTGCTAATGAGCAACCTCAGGATTCTGAATAATGACCAATAGGATCATATGTAATAATCTTTATGAAGAATACCAATAATATGGATGTGATTATCAGAGATGCCGCATTGGTATTAACTGTGAAATCATTTTCTAAAGTCCCAAAGGAATGACAATGATGTCCTGGTGGTTTCTAGGTACCACTCCTTCAAAATGTGAGTTTCAGCTACTGCTTTGGTAAATATTTCAGCATAGTTGATAGAGAGAAACACACAATTTTCCAACTCTGTAGGTGATCTATATTTATTTTATCTTGGCTCTCAAAAAGGAGATACTCCCAATTTCAGCTCATTCTCAAAGGTCACTAGGAAGCAGTCATGGGAGGGAGATAAGCAAAGCGGCAGCAGCTAAAGGACATAGTCAGGATATTCCTTCTAAATTATCTCTTTCCCTCCATGCTGACCCTCCCTTACAGGAGACTGGAAACCTAATTTCCTATGAGATTTCATTATTGCCCTGAGGATGAGGAAAAAAAGCACTGAAAATGGGCTCTCCCGGTAACAATGATCACTATACTTCCACCCCCTTACATATAAAGGCCCTTTCAATTCCGGTCTCTTTCTGTTTGTGATTTGGCTCAGGACAGGTAGGCCTATAGGAAAGCCTGGAGGCCTGGAGCATAGTTTCGGGAGCACAGTCTCTGGAGACAGACTGCCTGGCTATGAACTCCAGTCCTGCCACTTCCAAGTTCCTGACTGCCAGTTCCTCATAAGTAAAATGGGAGAATCATAGTATGTATAATCTTGTAATGTAATTAGGCCTTTATTGAATGTATACAAAATACTTGGAATCATGCCTGGTACATAGTAAGGGTTAGTTGATATTATTATTAGGCAGGTTTTCTGTCTTTTTAAAAGGCCTGGGCCACATTTGTCTCTTTAGTTTGATAACTTGAAGTTTAGAGTAAGTGGCAGAAAGAAAATTTCCTTTTGCCTTTCACCTAACAGAGGCTAATGAGGTTAAGTATGAGCTGCCATAAACTTGCACCTTCGGGCTTGTCCTCCGCACCCCCTGTCTTTCCCCTGCTCTGTTTTTGGCCTCAGTGATAGCAGAGGTACTTCTATGTTAGGCCAGCCTCTTAGGCCAGCCAGGTGCAGGCTGTGTTGCTCCACCTGAGAGCCCTCCTGGCCTAAAGAGAGAATGGAGATCACTCAGTTGTTGCGTGTGACCATGTTCCCATTTCAAATTCAGTTGACAAAATAGTCTACAATTTAAACAGGCTCATAGGCTCAGCAGTTATCTTTTAGGAGACAGCCCCTTCGGGAAATTTCATCTGTACAATTTTAGAAATGCACATTAACATTACCCTATTACAAAATAAAGCTAAATATACTGTCAAAAGAAGAAACGCAAACAATATTACTTCAACAGCAAGATGAGATACAATAATCCATCTTCCTGTGAATAAGTATCACTGACATTTAGATCAGCGGGGCCACAATCAAATTTAAGTCACTGGACTCTGGGAACTCAGAAATGTTTAGATAATTCCTGGTGAGAAGTGTTTGCTCGTACCATCCATCAAAATGAGTATAATTAACTTGTGTTGTAGCATTAATTAGCAAAGACTGACTCTGATTTAATGTAGTCCAAAATTGTGTGGGAGACATATAATAAGTTGAAGCATCTTCATTAACTGCTAATGACAGTGTATGTATTGGGCTGGGTCATCAAGAAAGGGAGCCAACTTTTAGGTGGCTACCTTCTAATGCACAATTTACCATAACATTTTATTTTCATCTTAAATTAGCTGTAGGTCTTGTGTATTCAATTAAATGTCACTGGCCCAAATAGAAGAAAACAAAAACAATCAATATTTATTTACACAGCAAAAAAATCACCTGAGGCCTGATACACAACTTTTGTAATCATGTATATCCATAAACCTATCTATAACACCTCTTCAGTCATTCCTTGCTTCATCAGTTGTCAATACTTCAACCTAGGTTTGCTACAGATATACGGTAAATATAATGAGTCCTCTCCTTTCCCTATAAAAGGAGAAGAAGCTAAATGCAGGGACAGTGGAGGAGCACACAGAAAGCACCGCTTAAAAAAACCTCTCTCATCATCTTCATGTTGTTTCCAGCCTTTCTTGACTTTTCACCAGGTAGAAATAGTATGAAATACATAATATTTTTTATCCACCACCAGGAATCCTTCAGATTAAAGATATGAAGGGGCAATTAAAAAAAAAATCCAGATGTCCTAAGCCCATTCCCTGAACTCATACACTGAGGTTTCATTGGCAACAGTGTTTGTATATGGTTGAATTTTGGGGCAGAGGGAGTGGTTTCTGCAGCAGGAATTTGCAGAAGACCCTCACACAGCAAGGACCTTGTATGCATTCTAATACCTAATCCCTAGTTACCAGGCAAGGCCGGAATTTCAATGTAGGCAAAAGGGTGTAATATTGAAGAATCGGCAACAAAGGCTTCAAACAGAAAATTAACAACTCATCACTACTTTAAAAAAAGCCCAGTAACATTCCACCCATAAAGTATGCCCCTCCATGGCATTATTCAGTTTGTATTCAGGGAAAAGGCAAGAATTTAAAGTATGGCTTGTTAAAATAAGGAAATTGGAATTTGTAGTTCAAGATGTGTTTATTATATAAAAAGTTGAATAAAAGACCAAATATCTGGGTATCTTTTCTGTTTGTTCTCAAATGCAGAGCAATGGAGACACCTGTGGAAGACTTTTTTATTTCCTCCTAATCTGCCTTGCTGGAAACATGAACACATAAATCTAATGGAGTCTTGGTATTAGATTTTGAAGTGTAATTTTAAACAAATTGTATCACTATAGCCCAGCCTCTATATTTAGTTGCCAGCACTCCAGAAAGAATAACATTATTATTACAATGTTAAATGACCTGTGTAGACACATCCTTCTGATGTCATATATACCAGGTAAAGGAACTGGAGCAAACATATAGGGTCCACTGGGTAGGATTAGAAGACAGAACATTATGTGGAAAAAGGTCAAAAGGTGATATCTTATATTTGTGTAAGTGTTCTGTGGCAAAATCCAAATAACTGGCATACTCTCAAAATTAAACAAGTTCTTAAGTACAGGGCTTCTGGAAACCTTTAATAAGTGAAAGACTGTTCACATCCAACATTTAGAGATAGCACACAATATTTTTTAAACTGCATAGTGAGGGAATCTTCACCCCTAACCCCTTCTATAAAGGAACTCAAAAGACCAGTGTTTTCCTAAAAACATGATGAGAAACATTAATTTAAAAAAATATATATTATTTAATTTAGTTATTTAAAACATTCCTGTGAAGCAAGCACAACAGGTCAGATGAGTTCTAATCTTAGTTATGGAAACAAAGATTAAAAGATTTAGAAAATAAAATGGACAAGTTTTAACTTGGAACCTGGACTTTTGTCACTAAATTTTGACTAACTTCTTATTGAACACAATATCTATTTGGAAAATTTTCCAAATTAGTTTTCTTTTTCTTGTGATATACCTTTGTTTTCTGTTCCCCTCTATTTTAGACATGTATACATATATATATAATCTAAAGGCTTTGTTTTTTTTGGAACATGCAGAAGATAACAAGATTACCTTAGAGATGCAAAATATATCTTGTCTAAAGAAACAATTTCATGGAAATTCTTCATGCAATAAAATACAAAGAAAGGAAAATTTGAAGAGATATTATAGACATATTATATATGACACATATATGTGACACAACAGATGAATAAACCTCTCAGTATACACTAAACGAAAAAGTACTCAGATTTGCATATTTTTCTCTAAGAAAGAAGAAACTCCGTGATTTAAAAAAAAAATTGACTTTGCAAAAATTTTCATTTTCCCACCCACACTTAGCAACATTATTCTTTGATTTTCTATCATGATTGTCTCCTCTCCACCTACTCCTGATCATCTTTTTAGATGAAAAAAAGAAAGCCACTTCTCTTTTAAGAGAAGAAAGCCATTTATTTACAAGATAGATACTTAATCTTGCTCCATGAAGACAAATAACCAAATTTTTAGACAAAAAAGGAACAAAAGTAAAAAATACTCTGTTATCTTACTGGCATGCCCTGAAACTCTCTGTCCCTCTGGTTCCTTCAGTTGTGGCTTCATAATTTGTTGAGTAAATATTTACTGAGTGGCTACCATGGGCCATGAATATGTTAAGGCATTTAGGCCCCAGCCTTGGGTTTTGAGTCAACCATGTTCTTTGTTATGATGGAAATATGTGTCTCTAGGTTCTGTCTTCAGGGAATTCAACATCAAGTTATTTGAACTTGCTCCTAGGAGCAAAACTTACAACCCAGTGGTGGTAATACTGGTAACATCTAATAATTATGCAACTTTTACTGTATGCTAGGCATGGCTAAGAAATTCACAAAATTATTACATTTGATGCTCATAACATCTCTGCGAGATTTTCTATATAAGGAAACTGAGGCTCAGAGAGCTTAAATAACATATCCACGTTCCTATGAACTCTTAGATAACAAGCCTGAACATTTAACACTGGCAGTTTGACTCCAGAACCATGCCCTTTAAGCACTGTGTTATATGTGGCCCTAATTCTTTCTCTGGACTCAAATCCATTTAGGACCAGGGTTCTGTCTTTTCTACTAACTAGTATGTTTCAGGGGCCACACCACTTGAGCTTCTTCCCTGTGATCTTGCAACCCATCTGGACATGCAGTCTGGATTTCTAGATGCTGCCTATTGTCAGTCAGCACAATGTCCCCTCTACCTGTTACAACATCCGCCTTGACACTCTTACTCAGTGTTGTATATATTCCCTGTCTTCCTGACTGGCGGCACTTTTTCTCTACAGCTCTATTTCTCTATTTTTAAGCCAATATACCACCACAGTGTCATTCTGTGCTAGCAAATCTCTTGATCTAGAGGTTCTGCCATCTTAAAAGTATCACTCTGACATGTTCTCTGATTTCCTTTGCGCCCTAAACCCATTTTCCCCCTCCAGGACTCAGCTTTTGAGACAGCCTGTAAAATCTGGAACAATGAAGGGCTCTTCCACAAACTCTTCCTCCTCATAAATTACCATGATTTTCTAGATCCTAAAGTTTAATGATTTATTTATATAAAAGGTATTATAACAAAGGCTCTGAGGAAGAATTTGAGAAAATACAGTATGTGATTTAAGACAATTTTGTCAACTATTAACTGATTACCTGTAATGTCTTTACTATTATGCTAGGCATTGTGGAAGCTGGGGAAAAAAAAGGCATGCTGAGACCTTCAGATTACTTATAATCTAATTACTACTTAAGAATTATTGGATAAGTATTAACGTACTACTTTATACTAAGACTAGAAGCCATAAGTAAAGAGGAGGTGTGGAAAATAACACAAGATAGTCAGGGAGGATTGGTGGATCTTAAGCACAGTCCAATGTGGTACACCAAGACGGGCCTCCAGGCTTGGAACTAAAAGCTGAGTAATGGCCAGAAGCTAAGAGTATGATGAGGACAATGATTTGAAGAGAAATGAAAGACTCAGTTGAAGAGGAGAAACAGGCTTCAGTGAAATGACCTACAGTGCTAAAAGCCAGAAAAAATAGATAGGTTTGATGAAATAAAACTACTAATGTAAGGAGGGATAGGATGAAAATCCACAAAGACTCATCTGGTTGTGGTCTTTAGGATGGGCCAGGGAAAGGGAGGGCCAGGAAGATGATGACGGAGGGGAGGAGAGGGAGGCCCCAACTATCAGGAACATCACCTATTGCAGTAATCGAG
The DNA here is from genome assembly GCF_030020395.1 of Manis pentadactyla. NCBI lineage: Eukaryota > Metazoa > Chordata > Mammalia > Pholidota > Manidae > Manis > Manis pentadactyla. Next base: position 69,198,807 of record NC_080029.1, on the reverse strand, counting down.
GCATGTTTAAAAGCCTGCTCTAGACCAGTGGCAATGGAAATGGTAAGACTGAAGGCAAGATGACCTTATAGAAATAAAGAGGAGGAATGCGGGTACTTTGACTGTCACCACTAGCTGAAAACAGCCTGTAAGTAAGTTTCTTTGCATTTAAATTTTCTTCTCTATAATATGTCATCCTTAAATACTAATCTGGTCATAACAATTTCTTTTTCAAAACATTTCAATAATCACAATCACCCAAGCATAATAAAATCCAACTGACCTGGCATAATATCTAAGGTCCTCCATGAACTCACACAAAAGCCATTTTCTGGTCTCAGTGTACACTCTTCCCACCACAGCAAACTCTAAACTATGGTAGGCATACTCTTGGAGAACATAAAGATTTTTAAGAGCTATGTAAGTCTAGGGATAATTTTATGAAAATTTATTTTTGTTTACATCTGTGTCCCTATTGCTTGGGGCATGGTGAGCACTCAATAACTATACTTTCAATGATGGATGAATCATAACAGTCCATAAATACTCTTCTAATACAGATCTGAAAATAACCCTCTAGTCTTCAAATTCTGTATCCCCAAATTTCCTTTCACAATAATTTTTCTCCTACTTTCCAAAAGGAAGGTAGGCTTCCCACACATTCCAAATATTAGTAGGGTGTCTTGCCATGGGAGGAAAATCCTCTGGGAGAAAAATAAGAGGAAATTTGAAATATTGTGTTGGTATGAACTGAATGACCCTAATAACTTGGAAATTAATTTTTCTGAAACTTAGTTTCTAATTCATGCTTTCACCAAAAGTAGAGAACGATATAATAGATTTATTAACAGAGGGAAGATTAAAATAAATTTCTAAAGATACATCACTGTCATTTTCTTTCTTTTTTTTTGGCTTACAACTTGGCTCCTAGAGTTTAAAAAAAGTAATAAAATTGTTGCTGAACTTGGTCTAATTCAAACAACAAGTAATATTCATCCACCAATTTATGAACTAAATTTAAAAAATCAATCTCATTTAATAATGTATTTTCAGTAACACTTTATTTTTTATGTTTAACAAGCATAGATACAAATCTAAAGAATATTTATCTTGCTGGATAAATTTTTTACTACTAATAATAATTGTAATGATAATTAAATTAGGAGAATGCTTTAAACATGTAATGTGCTGTCATCAAGAAATTTAAAAATAGTTATTTTTTTTGTAAATAGTTATGAAAGGGGGATGAACAAAGAACTTCCAAGTAGAAAAGCACATTACATAGGAATACAATTCTGTGAGAAAACTGTAATATATTCAAAGAAAACAAGAAATGTTGTAAAATATACTATTGTTAAGGAAGAGCCTATTCATGTATTTTTTTAAAAGACCGATAAAGAATATCAAATGTCTATGATGATTAGATTCTAATGCATACATTTAAAGGAGTGATATAACAGCTGTATTTTCAAATATCAGTATTTTCAATAAGTATAAAATTAAAACTCTTTAAATATCTGACAAAATAGTTAAAGCTGTCAACTAAAAATACATAGGCAGTTTACACAGTGTCTTGGAATCCTTTTTGAGGACACATGAGGAAAAGTGTTTCAAGACCCATATTCTAAAATGATCTAAAGTTTTCTCTCATTTTTCATAGAATATTCATTTTACTAAGGTGGCACCTGAGTCTAATAACCTTTTCCAATATTTCTTCAGTAATCAAAAGTGTATGACTCTTTCAAGATTTTACCCATGCCCCTTCTCTTTGAAGTGCTCCCTGAGTCCAACATCCTGGCCTCAGTCATAACCCATGACTCCTTGCACTACACCTTCACAGCTACACTGGTCGCAGCTACTCATACATGACTGCCCAAATAGATGAGAAACATCTTAAAGGGTTTAATTCATTTTTATATGGCCCAAATGATCAGTAAATTGCTTGTACAGAGGAAGTACGTCGCAGGTACTGCTGAATGGTCCAATATTTTCATTAGTTACAAAAAAAAGGGTTCTTGCCTTAGAAACTGGAAGAATGAGAGCAAAATAGACCAAGCTAAGGAGACAGTGGCTTGCAGGGAAAAGACATTAGGATCAAGCATTTGGCTTTAGGCTGGCTGGTTTGGGATAAGATGGGCACAGCCAAGTGGAGATGTCCTAAGGTTGGAAATATCAGACTGGAGTGCCTGTGAAAGATCAGAGCTGAGAGATAAATTAAGGCATGACCTGTGAAGTGATGACAGATGACTCTCAAAGAGGATGACCTCATTCTGGGAATGAGTTCCAAATCAGCATAACCCACGGAGATGAATGGAAGGAGATGTCCAAGAAGACAGGTGGAAAAGCTAGCAGGGAAGGAGTAACAGGATCTGATAAATGCGGGGCTGAAGTGAGGAGAGAGATTTAAAAAGGAGTGAACAATCAATGCTATTGAAGGACTGAGATTAGTCAAGTGGGATGAAGATTAAAAAGTAGCCAGAGGGTGAAGGTCGGGCAGAAGTAGAACAAGGGGATGGCAAAGGGCCTTGAATTTTCTCAAAATGTGGGAAATCAAAGACAAGAAGGGAAATGATGAATAAGAACTGAAACAGAGTAGAGCACAAATTGGAAGTAAGGAAGTACAGAAGGGAGAATTTCTTTCATTTATTTCAGTTGGTGGCCACAATGAGTTCCCTATTTCTGATGAACAAGTTTGGAGATAATTGTGCTTAGTTCATGATATACAACCAATAAACACAAGTTTGATGAATGAAGCAAATAATGGTTGGGGTTATTGGGCAGCAGTGACAAGTGACGAGGATTTTTGAGACTTCAGGTAACATGAGTTGTTCAACCTATTCATATACTCAAGGGGAAGAATTTGTCTTTCAACCTACCAAACTTTTTTTTAGAAAATCACGTTATATTGAAAATTTTGCCAAATATCTGTTTATTGCATCTGAGTTGTTGATTGCATCTACTCTTTTAGAAAACAAGAAAGGAGGCAATTTATATACAGATATATTTTGTTTTTCTGGCTTACTACCAAGTCTGCAACTGATCGTGTGTTGACAGGGCTTAGACATAGCAAATTAAACCTGCAACATCTAGTCAGTCTTCTGCAATTGCAGTAAAATATAGAGAGACCGCAGCCATGTTAACCACAAGACTTCTGTCATGTCCTGTAGGGAAGGATAAATATCTGTACATATGCCAGTCTGGAGGCTGCTGTGCTGCAAGGCAATCTGCCTGCAGGACACCATGTGGACATTTAGGGAGATGTCCTTTATTAAGTTTTCAGATGTCACGTGGAGCTTAGTGTTGCAAAGTTAATAATTTTTTAAACATAATTTTTTGGTAACTGATCAGCAAGCACTAAGCTATGAATTTGTGAATTGGCATCTTCAGAGCCGTGGTTATCTCCTTCCCCATGAAAACAGAAAACACCGTGGCGTGGTAGTTCTCTGGGTTACATTAGTTGTCCAAAAGCACAAAAACACCATTTTTAGAAATCATGAGTCCCAGAAAAGTCTATATTATTTTTCTATGTGCAACAGGCATTATTTTTCATTGTCTGTATGTATGAGCTCCTTTAGAGCACAGTTCATATCTTTTCAACTTTTTATTGTGTGAAACTCAATAAATGGCAGCTAAATGAAACAATAAATGAAGAAATGCAATGGTTTGCTTTGCTAGTAATGTTCAAATGAAAACTATTCAATAAGATTGTGAATTAGAAATTATGATCAGACTGCAGGACAAGTAGAGAGCTGCAGTGTTATATAAAAATAGACATTTGTCAGGGTCTCAACTGTCTAGAACGGATAGCAATGTTGACCACATTTACGGAGCAGTTGCTCAATTTCCTTTTGGTGTGGGGGAAAAGTTTAAATAGTTACAAAAATGATACATACCGCATAGTACCTTTTATTAACAAATTCTGGCTTTAAAAAGAGATTGCTATTAATGAGAGGAATTAAGTAACATGCTCAGTTAAATGAAAGACTTACCTTGAAAGACAAAGGGGACATTAATAATATCAAGATGATCTGATTCTCAGACATGAAATACTCATTTACCTGATATGCTGACAGTTACATACTCAATCCTTATAATTATCACAGCTTAAAGGAGGAATGTTTATGAAGACAAGGTCATTAACAATGTAAAATAAAATGGTCTCAGCATGTCCACTATGAGCAAATGCTGAAACATTACCCATTTAATGAGTATTAATAATATATTAAAACCTAGAATCAAGCACATAAAAAAGAACAACTGCTGCCTAAACTCAGGAAAGATACTCTCCAGGCAGTAGTCTGATGCTTGTTCTGCTTTTTCAGTTATTTTAAAGTGGTTCCTAGATATATGCCACAGATATTGGGAAACTTTTCCTTGTATTGCAGAAGTTAAGGGTGTATTTTACAGCCTCTAGATGAAAAACACAGCAGTACCTGCAGAATTGCAACCTCATTGCGAAGCTGGCTTTCTTGTTTCGTCGGAAATCTTAATTTGTCAATGATTTTGATAGCTACATCTCTTCCAGTTTTTCGATGTTTTCCTTTAAAATAAAAAGGGAAATATTAACATAATGTTATTAAATAGCATCTACATTAGAGAACACCAGAATTTATAAGGACCCTTATAGGAATTTTTTTAATGTTTCACTGAATAAATTAACCCTTCTGATGAGCTCTGATTTACATCCATAAAGATTTCATTTCTTAGCTCCATTATTCTAAATAAATATGTATTATAAAATTAGCCACAATTTAGAACCAAAAGAAGTCTGTTTCAATGTCCATTAAAAGTTATATGTATTCACAGCATGATATTTTCTCATAAAAATATATTTTAGAAACAGGATATTGAGCTATTTAATAAAGAAAATATTCATACCACCAGCAAAGTGCTCTCCTCATGAAAGTATAACTTTAAAGTCCTGATAAACTAATACATATTATAATGGAAAGAGTAAAAGTCGTGGCTCTTTCACTTACTAGCTCAGTGATCTTGAGCAAATCACTCAAGCTTTCTGAGCTAGGGTCCTCATCTTCAATGCAGAGTTGTGAGAAGCAGATGAAATGAGATTACGTAAGGTGCACACAGTGCCCAGATAACTACACACGTGCATAAAACCTAGATTCTCATCACCATTACTATCATCCTTATCACACCACAAGATAGGACCTTTATATAGACTACATCCCATTTAATTCTCACAACAAACCTTTCAGGGAATCTATAGGGCACCCTCAAGCTCTTAACTTCCGCACTACTATCTTGTAGTGATAAAGCATCTACTAGTGTTAACTCATTCTGAAAATGGAAAATGAAAATCAATCTGAAAACAAAAATGGAAAATGGAACTAATTATTACTCACATTTTTGTCACATACAGACTAACTTGAAAGTCCATTATTTCAACATTTGCTGTGAAATTGGTGTTGTTTCCCCTATATCCCTCCTCACTGTTCCTTCTGAGTGCTTCAAGACTGTTTGCTATCACTACCAAATTGTCTGGTTTTCACATTCTCTGCTTCCTGAATACCACCCTCTACTTCTTGACTCACTACGAACTCCATCCCAAGAGTATAAAGTTCAGCCCTTTAACTCAACTGCTCTCTTCAAGGTCACACTTCTTTTGTCTCTCATCCTTTGTCACTATAGTACTTAACCTCTCTTCTAAGATCTGTTCTCACCTACTTCATCCCATATGGGCCTAGTCTTAACTTTTCATTTTTCCTTGTGGAGGCCACCTCTGCATGCTTCTTCAGTGTTGAAGGTTACAAATCACCTGGACCCTGCTGTCTCATGCCTGCCTCACATTATGTGTCTTTATGTGTACTTACCATGTTCTATGGAGCATGATTTTTTTTGCATGCATTTGTTACATTGTAGAGCAAAACTCTATGTAGTACTTGCTCTCCTAGTACAACATTGTTACGCATTAATAAAAAGCTCAATGGCTGCTGACTCATCAAAAAAAGCATTTCATAAGAATCAGATTTATTTTGTAAATAGAGTAGAACTTAGTTTTTAATTAAAACAGCATAATATTATACTATCATAAATAATATTGAGTCTTCGCAATTATTTCAGAGCACCCCACCTCAGAAACTGAAAGTTATGTCATTTTATAAGGCAGGTAAAACATTAATATTAAATGTTTCTTAAAGACTTGAAAGATAATTGAATTGTCTAGAATCTAAAATAGTAGATGTTAAAATAATAAATTTACCAAATGATAATAAGAAAAAAAGGCAAAAATTTAGTATTTCACTTCAAAGATTTAAAAAATGCAAACCTTAATGAAACACATACATTGTTAAAGATATCAGAATTAAAATATTTTTTTTCTAGTTATATGAACGGATTTCTATAGAGTTCTGGTAATATATGCTCAAAGGAAATAGAACTAACTTATGAATTACAGTTTCCTTGGTTCTCAGTATTTTGTCTAAATAAACCAATATTTAAACAATATGGTACACAAAGTTTGTCAATATTTAAACAAAAAAAGATTTTTAGAAGTAAAAAAATTTCTTTTTCCAAACAGAAATATACCAATTTTCCAAGTAATGACTACCCCTAGAGAAATCTCTAAAAGGTAAAACACCAAGAGACATACATACAACCATGAATATACATAGGCCTTGTCTTTTATATTTTTCTTGGAGATGATTACTTTTCTATACACAAGCAGCTAAAATTTCAAATTAATAAAAATACTAGTAAACTAACCTACCTCCATAAACAATTCCAAACTGCCCAGAACCCAGTACTTCATCAGGAAAAATCTGATATACTATGCTGATGTCCTAGCCGTATAAGTCCAGTGAAAAACAAACATGAAGTGGAACAAAACGTTAATCCTAATAAATTATATAATTTTATTAAAAATATCATAAATATTAACAAATATTTTAAGGTAAAGAATTAGATTATAAATGTTAGATGAAATCTGAGATATCACTATAATAAAGCACTCTTCAATTTACGTAATGTTTTGAAAATTATTCGGCTCTCAGGCAGCAGAGGTTTTCTAAAATCCAATCAAATGTGTCTTAATAAAGAGAAATAAGACTTAAAACTATACAGTGGCATTTACCATAAGTATTCAAAAAGGGATTTGCTTATTGAGATGGGTATTTAGAAATTTCAGGTTAAATAATCACAGTTTCCAATCAATCACATGTGTGTGTGAGTCCTGATCTCAATCATTACACAGAAGTTATTTTACTGAGTTTATTCTTTAAAATATAAACTCACATCAGTATAAGTATGGTTGTAAACATTTTTGGTCATAGGTATAGCAGGCAAAGTAGAGTAAAAGGTCTGAGTCACAAGATGATGTAGAAAAGGGTTTATTACTTTTTGGCTACCTGCCATAGTGTCAAAATACAACAAATAAAGCAAACATACTACGGAGCGTGAATTATTTCATAATATGTCTGATCTATGATTTTCAAGAACTGAGCTGAAAGGCTGAAGTTATATAGCACAGTTGACTGAGATGTTAGACTATGGACCCATACAGTCTGATTTATGCAGATTTCTGGGGTCTCCTTGATATGTACAAGTGATGAAGAGCATTTGCAACTCGTTGTTATATGACAGCAATCAAGGAATGAGAATAAAAGGCATGTTAAAGCTACTCATGCAACTCAAATAATTTACTGAATTTGAAATTGTGTAACATCTACCATGAAAATTCTAGTACCAAGATGGGCAAACATGAAAATTCAGGCATTGCATTATAAATGCTTATCTGAGATGAGTAATAGGTATTTAGTTCTCTACACAACAGAACAGATTACAGAAAAATCACTGGAAGAATCCATATAATGTAACATTTCTAAAATATTATGGAAGATAAAGATCCAAATTGACCTATTTTATTGTCTAGAAAATACTGAAAAATTAAAATGTTGGATGAATAAAAATGTATTTTATGATGCTTTTATTTTCCAATAAAGAATTACAGTACCACCAAGTTTTATATTAGTAGATTCATACTCACCACATTTTCTTGAATCTGGCAATTTGATACCGAAATACTGACAGAAATATCTCCTAGAAATACATGTTAAAAATACACAAAAGAAGTAAGAGAGGTAATTGCAAAACAAGTAAACCATGCTTACTAATCAAGCTGCAGGGTTGTTTTTAAATCACAGTATTTAGATTTTTTTTAAGAAAATGTCTATTAGAATATTTATTTCCTTTTACAATTGCAGATTTACTCTCTACTTGACTTTGAAAAATAATATTTTGTCATCTAGAGTTTGGAGTCATAAATAATTGGTTTCAAATACTGGCATGCCACTTTGCAGCTGTGGATCAAGCTGAGACAACTCTTTCTCTCCAGGGCCTGCTTTCCTCATCTGTAAAAAAGGCAAATCATGGCCATTCACCTGTTGGGGAGGTTTAGGCATTATAGAGATCTCATGTGAACTGCTTAGTACTAAAATAGGCATTTATAGTCTATCAATATGTACTTTGGTTGTAGAGATCAATTAAAAAGTTGTGACAGATCATCAGGTAACACACTATGATGTGAAAAAACAGACTTTTCCACAGGCTTCATTAATAGCCATTATGAAATTCAAAATTACATTTTTATATAGCTATTCCTTTAAAATATCTTTTTAAAATTCATCCTCAGTACTTGATCCCAGTTGTATTTTGGTAAATCTATCTCGTTCTTGGTGAGCACAGATTTCTCCCTGGGATAATATCATCAAGGATCTCCAAGCACCCTGCACACCAAGTATCCTGCACAGAGCACCACGGTCGGTGGTTTGGAGGAACGTGGTAACTCAAGATTTGCAAATAGCAGGACTGGCATTCCAGATCAAGATCAAGCTGACTAGATTATTTCCTTTATGACCAATAGCTGTAGGTCTCTGCTATTGCCTAATATATAAGGTTTATATGAGTTTGTTCAATTTCAATATAAAATCAATAGGATAATTTAATGAACATCTTAGTATGTGAAGCAGCTTTTTTTGTTTGTTTGGAATGTTCTCCAATAAACTAAATTGGCCCCCAGGCGGCTCTCTTCATCTGTTTTCCAGGCAGAAAGCTAGCGGACTCACTGTGCGAGTTGCTTCCTGGACCTACGGACGCGCCCTTGGGAATGACGGGCATGAGGGCATGCTGGATCGCCATCTCCCACATCCTGGCCACGTCCGCCCCAGTGCCACTGGTGAGGATGCTGCTATTTGGTGGTGGGCTGGAAGGAGTGACCACATTTTCTCCCACGTAATATACCACATTTGCCGTAGTGATCTCAAAACAGTGAGGATTGGCTCCATTAGGAATTAAAGCTGAAGGTTTTGCTGGTTCCAGAGACAAAATTTCTGATAAAGGAATTTCCTGTGGAAGAAAGGGCTACATGTAGATTTTCGCAGTTGTGTAAACTTTCAAATAAAACTCATGCCAGGACCAGTAAGGAATGACATTACAAACAGCCATCATTTACATAAAATGGTTTTCTAAAACACAGAATATTACTAAGCAAAATTCAAAAATCCCTTTATGAGGGGAAACCTTCCCATCTCCTTTTCCCAGGAAATTCAAGTGACTTTTTTACTATGTTCATGGGCAAGAATAAATATGAATAAGAATGATTTTGAACCTGCATCAGAGTCTTAACACCTAGAATTATTAAATGTGAATTTGTATAACTGTGAGGTAGAATCACAACACTCTTTAAATGCCATTGGGTATGCATGGTGTTTTTAAATTTTAGCTATTCTTTAAGGCATTGAAAATGAATTATATGATTTGATTTGATAGATGTTAATGTAATATAGCCAAATAAATAGTTTTAGTGAGGAAAATCACAGAGATTGGTTTTAAAAACAATTGCTTTTAAGACAATTTTGATATTAAAAAAGTTAATCGCCACATTGTCTTCCATCAGGCATGGAATGACAAGAAATAATAATGTTTAAAATAAAATTTTAATTTAGAAATTAAGTAAGTTTCCTCTTCCTGTTAGAGCTGTGTGAGGTGGCCAAGGAGAATCATATCCACTGTGCCTGAGACTGCATTAATTTTTTTTTTGATCCTGCATTAATTTTGAAAGCGCACATATATACTGTTTTCACTATTAATTTCTTTTGGAACCATGTTTTACTGGGTGATATATTATGGGACATCTGTATTATTTCATGTGGGGAGACAGAATGAAAATTGCTGCCAAAGTTTTCTCTAGGGGAAAGTGCTTCTTATGAATATTGGCAATGCATGGAGAAATTATACAATGTTTCTTAACTCCCAGCAATGCACTTCAAGGTTATAGATGGAAAAAAAAAAGAAAAAAGCTGGATGTAGTGGATTTCAGGAGTTTACTTGCAGCTAATCTGCTGTGACCTCCAATTTTCTAGTTAAAATTCACACATCTCTAAAAAGATACTCAATTAAGTTTCCCCTCCCCACCCCCCGCCATCCCATGGGGCCAGAGGCACTCCTCAGGGAAATTTTAAATTCACAGAAGACTATAATGGGATCACAACCTAATTCCCCCAGCTTTGTAAACTACAGAGAAGAAAAAATACCTCTTGGAGTAAGTACAAAAATGATCATGTCTGTTGGATGTATTTTGTATTTCTGATGCTCTACATTCTCATGAGAAACCAAGAGGCAGCATGACGCTCCAATCAAGGAAAAAGCCACCCTTACCTTGTAGTATCTGCTTCCTGTGTCGTTTTGAAAGAGAGTGATACATTTGCTATCCAATCTCCAATAGTGCCGTTTCCGCTGGAACACAAGTTAGATTTAGGATCTTTTAAAAACTTAAAATTTAATACCCAAGATTGACAAAATCAAAGCATTTTCCCAATGGGAAGATAAGTCTGATGGCAGGGAGTGCATGGGCTCTGGACCTCACTCAACTTCATATTCCAGGAGGTGACCATTTAGCAAATGTGTGATAAAACTGCACATTTGCATCAGAGTTATGAGTAAAAAAGGAGATGATATATTAGTACCTAGCGCCATGTCTGACACTTAGGGCCTGACAGTAAATAGAAAAAAGTATTTTTAAATATATTTGACTGCTTGAAGAGCTAAAGGTGGATTTGTACTAAAAAAAATAAAAATAAAAAGGCTTACTAATATATACACATTATTATTTTTGGACATAAGGAATGCCATGCTGATCCAGCTAGGTATTCTTGTTTCCATGAGAGTTGCAAGAATTCTGCATGTTACACAGAACTGAAGAATATTTTGTGGATGGCAAGGTTGACTTCATGGCATCAACTTAACGAAGTCAGGGGAGTGCATTAAAGCACTACCTTCCCTGAAGCTCACTCCAGATGTAAATGTCTATGATTTGGAGATAAGGCTCTTGTTCACCCTTGGTATATGCTCCATGATTTTAGGGTATATGTGTGTGTATGTGTTCTTAATCTTTTCAGTCCAAAGGCCCTAATGTTATTCTTGGTCTCTTCCACAATTAATCGTAGACCAGGAGAAACAGTAAATATGCTTTAAGTATTTTACCATGTCTGGGAAGAATTACATGGTATTCACTTGATTTCTAAGTCATGTAAACCTCTCTCGAGAAGAGACTGAGATTATAAACAGAGTGATTAGGTTATGGGTGTCTAGTTATCTAAAGAAATGATGGGAATCCTATAAATAGCCATGAGGAAAACACGACCAGTAACTGAGAAAGAAACTTATCACCAAATGTCAATTGGTTTAATTGAAGCGTAGATCAAATTTCTTCTCTTACACACATGTACAATCTCATTCATCAACTATTAAAATCTGGAGTAGTGAACAACTGAGATTATATTAAAAAATTAAAAATATGTTGTTTTTATCTAATAAAGTTTAAGATTACCATGTTTCTGAATAAGTTAGCTTTTAAATGAACACTTAATAAAGGATTTAAGAGGTATACAAAATTTAGCATTGTTTTTACTCTCCCTAAAGTGCAGTGCGTGTGTCTGTGCGTTTTAATTCTGAACCACAGAGGAGCATTCTGAAAGCATATACTGTCATTTTCATGATTGCCGTAAAATGGTGGGCAGACTCCAAGTTGTTTGAAGATCATCTCAAGTAATAGAGGTAAATGAATTTGTTTCCCCGAGATTGCTGCCCGCACTAAAAAGTTGCTTGCTCACTATATCTGATACCCACAGACTGTTAATGGGCTCCAGCAGATCCTGCGGTGCACCTGCACGGAGCTTTGCTCCTGGTAACTCACACATCCCATGGTCCACACAGGGCATTAGCAACTCTTCTAATTAAAGCCAGCAAGACAAGAGAAACTGCCTGCTGGATCTTACCAGCGTGTCCTTGCTGGTGTAGTGGACCATCCAGCCTTCTTTCATCACCGTGCTGCTTTTCCTCTTCGTGTGTTTCACAGACTGCACTACTCTCATAAGTGGGATATTGTTGCTCGTTGATGGGCTTCAAAAGTCAAAATATTTTAGGAATGAAATGTTTTTAGATACAGATCTTCTTTTCTGCATAAAACCTTTTTCCTGCTGTTTAAAAATGAAAGTTAAAAAAATTCACATCCCATTTTTAGTGAAATGTATCATAGAGTACCAGAGTTCAGAATCTATACTACTCTGGTGAGTGATAGGCACTTTATATGTTCACTTTAGAAATCTTGAGTAGGATAATAAGCATCTTAGTTTTGGGGTTGAACTTGTACATAGTGTTCAGTTTTCAGGTAAACATCAAGTAGATTACTCTCTGTGTACTGAGGCAACAGTATTCAGAATCACACAAGAAAGCTTATTTGCTTCCTTTTTTCCATATTACAGGCAAAATATTAATCATTTATAGATCATATCACTTAATATGAATATAAGTCTCCTTCTGGATAATTTCATAAAAATTAGAATCTACTTTTTAAACTTAACTTCTAAATAACTGTTGTTCATGGAATCATCTGATCCTCCATTTCTTTCTTCCTCTTTCCTTCCTGTCTCTTCCTTCCTCCCCCAAAGTGTGTATGCAAACACAATCCCCTACTCCCTATTTTGATATTAAAGAAAAGTACACCTTCAAAAGACAGTTGGGTCATAAGATTAATATTTTCCAGTACCTTAAAAATATTTCTTACTTCATTAAGTGGAAAAAAATCCCATTATTTTATTGCTCTACTCTATGAACAATTTTAATTTGCCGATAAACACGGCATATGTAAAATGGACACAAAAGTTTGAATTAACTTTATAATACAAATTAGAAGTTGGGAAATTTTTTTCTGTAAAGGGTCAGCTAATAAATATTTTAAGCTTTGCACAATACTTAACTTTGCCATTTGCAGTATAAAAGCAGCCACAGACAGTATGAATCAGCATGGCTATGTTCAAATAACACTTCATTAGGAAACAGGCAGCAGCCTGATTTGGCCACAGGGTGCTGACCCCTGATATAAAAAACAGGGATCATTTAATAATCAGATATATAGATAGTTAGATCACAAATATAAAATTTCACAGACTCCTGAAATAAAATCAAGAGCAGGAAGACGGAGACATATATGATATGTATATTAGGGGCCAGCTATAAAGTAGATGCTTTCTTCTGAGGTTGGTCCCTGATCTTTGTATTTCCACACAATGAGTTTTGAATAAACATTAATTTAGTAGTAAATGGGTGGATGGCAAATATGAGTGTGTTTCACACGCAAAAGATAATGGGTCAAAGAATGAGGCAACGCTAGGAAAGGATGCAAACTACATTTCTCCATGGGAATTTAGCCCTTCTAACTTAAAAGCCTCTCCTCTACAGTACACAGCCCATAAATAAACAAATTAAGCACATACTTTAATTTATTTTATAATAGATTAAAATATCAAAGAGCTTTAAATAGTAAACACCGCTTGAAATCCCAGTGCTGGACTGAGACTGGGAGCGTGGCTCTCACCTGATGGTTCTGCTGGAGTCCTCGTGGTCCGGGTCTGCATCCTGAGCCTCCCCACTGTCATTCCGGCACTCTGCCATCACCATCTCAGCATCCTGAGCCATTGCCTCCTCCATGTCGTCCAGGAGCCCACTGTTCCTCTCACTGTCATTGTCATCGCTCCCTTCCTCCATGACCACGTCAGACTCTGCCCCAGGGCTAAGCAAGTCTAAAAAATTATTTGGCACCCATGAAGATAAGCCTAGAATCTTGGAACCAGGGCTTAAGAGAAAGTTAGGCAATCCTAAAACAAATCAATTGGAAGCACTAAAAAAACAGTTACTTGAAGAATTTATCTTCTCTTCCCCTTTCATATTTTTGTAGCTCATCAGTATCTAAATTATGAGAGGCTGAATACATAATTGTACAAGCCGATGCTTATTTTTCATGCCCCTAAGCCTAAAACATGAAAAGTCATGGAGAGCCTCAGAAGGAAGCCAAGGGTGGGTTAGACACAAAGTGCCATGAAGCTCAGTGATACCAGGCATGAGGGAAGAGGGAACTGATGATATTTTAGTAACACAGCCTTGGTAAGGACAAGAGGATGAAAGAAATATTCATATGCAAGACTCAGACTCATGGATTCTTATTATTCCAGTTGGTTTTTATGCCATGTATTCCATTAAACTGGTCATATAAGCAGGAGCTTCTAAGTGCTTAAGATATACTGAATCCTGTCATTATGCAGTTTATGGCTTGCAGTTAATTATAATTACTTACTAATGCAGGATGTTATTTTAAAATTTGAAAATAGATTGATCAAAGACCTTAGCCTGCCAAGCTTGGAAAATTCACATTTTACCAGATTTTCTAGCTGTATGGGGAAAATGCAATTTCAAAGTACTTAACAAAATTAAAAAAACTGCACTATTCCCCTTCAGTTCTAGTTATCAAGAACACAGTGACATTTCCTGGGCCTGAACAAAGTCAATACCACATGCCACAGGAAAAGGGAAGACTGCTGAGCTTTCCATTTTGGCAGATAATTCACAAATCTCCAAGGCATAAACTAGTATAGGAATGTCTTCCTAAAGAGACTTCCCCTCTTCTTCTTCTAGGTATATATTTCTTCCACAGAAGAAAGTTCTATAGCAAAGATCACTTGTTCTTTAGTGTTTTAGCAACAAAGATACTGAACTGTTTCTGTGATCTTCGATTACTATTTTCTTTCCAGAGGAATCAGAAAACTGATGTCTGACTGAATGTCTAGAGCAGTCCACTGTCTATGGAAAAAGCTGGCATGCTGTAGTAAGTCAAATGTTTTGCTAAGAACCATTAGGAATACTATGTGGGAAGAAAATGTGAGCTGTTCTTTTGGGACAAGATACTTTTTTTCTTAGGTGTCCTTCAGAGTTAATCAATGCAGTTAAGAGTTTTTCCAAAGTAATATACCAAATTATAGAAAATGATATGTATTTTTAATTGGCTGTGTGATATAAATGAAATTTTCGTGGTCCCCCAGTGGTGGCCTCACAGGCAATGAAAGCTATGCAAGGTGTAGAGGCCCTAAGTCTGCCAGGGCAAGTCATGCTGAGCTGTGAAGATGCCATACAGCCATCCTCACCCAGTTCAGCAAGACTGCCACAGCACCCCCTCCCAGGGCCAAGAGGATAAATAGCCTTGAATGTTCAAAGAAGACAAAACTGAACCGGAATCTGGCTCTCATACTTTAGGAAAATGAGTAACCCTCCTAAACTCTGCCTCCTCTCAGACACTGACAGCGCCAGAACGTGTCTGTCCTTGAAAGACACTGACCCGACACACCCTTGATGCCCTGCTTGATGTGTTAGTGTAGCAGCTTTTCTTCACATATTCCCTGTAGACTGCATATAAACTGTCTCCAAAGAGCTACAGAACAGTCACTCAGAACTTTCTAACTTCCAGAGTTATATACCTCAACTTGACTCTGAATAAACTCTCTTTCTTAATACACTACACGGTCTTGATTTTAGTCGAGAGTTGAATTAAAGTTCTTTTATTAACATTAAAAATTCAGGTTTTCAAGCACATATATAACAGAAGTAACTGGATGAAGCAAGCAAGCATTTCTGATGGGTCCATCTCTGTGGTTCCTTGACAGACAAGGGAAAAAACATCACTTTTGTCTCGAAGCTTGGAATGAGAAGGATGGGGAAAGAGACTGAAGAGAGACTGGGGGTAATTTGCAGGCATTCCAACATTTTTCACATTTATGAACAAACTAGGTCAGAAGTGTTAAAAGAGACAGTTGGGGGAAGAAATTCTGGACCTCCAAATTTTCAGTACTAGCCGTACACTGTGTAAAAATCAAGAAAATCTTTTTGTTTTTATCAAAACTCAATTATGGGTGCTTTCCTACATTAGTAAACTAGAAAAAATCAAGGCCATGGTTTACTCTGGACTGGGTCACAAGTATCTGAACAGAAAAAAGAAGTTGAAATATTCTTCTAAGTCGTAACTGACACCCCTCCACCCAGGAGGAAGCAGATGACGGCTGATCTTTCACTTACCTCCATTGAGAGTCACTTCGCCAAGACAGTTGTTTGGTACTTTTGATGCACAACGTTTATGACAGTTGAATCTGCAATCTAATCATGGTGATTTTTAAAAGAGAACAAATAAAACCAAGAATCCATCAAAGAGAACTCGTGAAATTAAAAAAATTGTAATTTCAAGTGGATGAGGTTTGAGGATTAATATAAGGGTCAAAGTTTGGCAGGTGACAAATATTTGGTGGCAAGAACATCCTTACCTTTGCACTGCAGGCCCTGCCTGAAGAGCCCCTTGAGAAGCTTCTTGCAGTACTGGCACACGGTGGGCCGGGTGTAGGAGTGGATGACGAACGTGTGCGGCACTTTGACTTTAGACATCAAAATCTTGTCGAGCTGAATTGGCCGGCCAATATAGGACTGAGAATTCGACCTCTTCTCTCGACCAATAAATGACTCTGATGGTGACTTTTGCTAAATGTTTGAAAAATATTAAAGAATAATAAGATGTAAGATATTATTTGATGTATATATTTATGTATTTCTAAATCACATTTTGCTTTACTATTTACTAGTGGTTTGATCCTTAAGCAAGTGAGAGAAATAAATTAAAGCTATCTATAAATCAGGACTATATGTGGTAATTAATCCTGCTTTTATTTTCTTATTTCAATTAATTTGTTTTTGTATAGTCTAAAAATAAGACTACTGGAGATCAGGATATTTGAACCTGACTTCTAGGGCTTTCAAATAATTTTTGGATTTTAAAAAGTAACAATTAGTTTTAATATAGAAAAATTAAGTTGAAAGCAAACACAAACATGGTCACTAACCCCACTGCACATACCACTTCACTGACATTTTCTCAACTATTACATGAACGTGGTTAGAAAATGCAAGTGGTTCAGGAAGACAGAAGGTGAAAAGTAAATCCACTCAAGTTGCCCACATAGTACTACATCTGAAAAGTGCTACAATTTCTTTGGATTCTCTCAAAGAAAAAAATAAATATGATTCTAAATTACTTCTCAACCATAAAAGTAAAGGGTTAAAATTATACCATCATTTTTATAATTGAAAAACATAGCAACTAGTGGCCTTTGAAGACACAAAAATATTGGTGTTTTGGCTATAATTATGCCTCTGTTTTAGACAATTTCATGGTATCTCTTGATATCAGGGAAACACGAGAATCATCAGAATAAACATATTTTGGAATTGTCAGAAAAAAAGATGAACTGAATTATCTTTTAATAGGTAATAAAATTATTTACCTCACTTGTTAAGTTCCTACTCTTAGTGATCATCATGTTAGGGAACTTACACAGGCCTTGCTATCTACAGTTGAGTCACTTAAGCTCAAAAAGATTAAATACTTCCTTTTGGGTCAGTTGCTGACAAATAGTGCGTCAAAACATGAACCTACATTTGTTTGCCTCCAGAGCCTTTGTATTATCACCATACTCAGTTAATTTCAAGTTTGGAATAGTTATTGACAGGATGAGAAATAAATGACATTTATACACAATTTCCACCCATTTCAATGCCTATCTGCACCAAAGGGTAACACCATTCATTACAAAATGGGGAAATTTTGATTTTGCAGATTCACTAGCTGTGGTAAAAAGAAATTTGAGATGAGGTTCTAAATAGGGGCTTGAGGTCTACAGTTATATTTGTAATTGCAATTCAGTAAAAGAAAACCATAAAGCATAGTTACTCTGGAAAGGCTCAATTATTACAGAGAAGTCTACAAGTTTATAAAGATGGACCAAAGGATGGCCAAACCAGAATCATGAATATATTGAATATCTTCAACAGAATTGAAAAATAATTAAACCCACAGAGTTAGGTCCCTGTTTTATGTGTCCATCTTGAGTAATTATAGCCAACATACCAGTTTTAAGCATAGACGAAAATAAAAAGTGATATTTTTCCACGGTTGGGAAGTTTTAACACTCAGAATAAATGTTGATCTGAGGTCACACTTTCTTAGCAGACTTGAAATGTTCTCAGATTTGGAAAATCCTATGAAAATTTGATCAAATCACTCTTCAGTTATGTTCCTTAATGTAAGATACCTAATTCTAGGCTGTGCTAACAGAGCCAGTTTTACAGAGGGTTACTTACTATACCATGGAGGCAATCTGAGAAAAAGAAATGTTCTCTTCTCATCCAACCTGGTAACATTCACATAAACACTGCCTTAAACTATGAGTCATTTCATTTATTTCCTTCAAGGCAGGATTACATAAAGAAGTTGAAAATGTTACATGAGTTTAGGGAGAAGAAACTGGCTGTCACTTTGTGGCCCAGAGACTACACCACACACATAATCAGGCCATGGTGAGGTTCACAGAGCCATGTGTTCTTGGCACAGAATAATGACTCACAAACTGCATAATTTATAGTGCCAGAAATTAAGACTTTCATAGTATTTCAGATTTAAGAGCAATTTAAGATTTTAATAGCATTAATAAAGAGTGCCCTCTTGTCATTCATGATATTTTTGAAATTAAAATCAACTAGCAACACAGCCAGAAATACTTCTCGTTACCTTTTGTTACTGTTCGAACATAATTATTTTCAATGTGGCCTATATTTCTAAATGAAAAGGCAAAGCTTTAAAATCTTTAAAAGAGGGGGTACATGCATGGTGACTTTTCATGTGGGAACTGATTTACTACCGGAAGGAGGTTGGGTTGTTCAATTTGATTAGATAACAAACACTTTGGGAAGGCAAGAGTGGAGAAGCCTTCGGAAGTTTTGTTTGCAGAATTATAGTATATGTTTCCATCAGTTACACACATACATTTGTGTGTACTTTATCATGAGGCGATGCTAAGAAGAAAAAGAAAGACTGGGTCACTACCTGATGGCTTTGTAAATACTTATGTTTATTCTCCAATCGAAATATAAAACCAGCCCTTCAGTGATATATAACAGATTATAAAATAAACAGGAAAACAAAAGCCTGTGAAGTAAGTCCACTGCCCTGTAATAAATATTTATCGCTGTTTACATAAATGTTTAAGAACCACCATTTCCATAGTCATCCCAATTATTCCTTTAAAAATATTTCTGCTGATGTGAATATAAACCAAACACTTCTAAGGATTTTCAGATTCAGTGATACATTTTTCATTATTAATATTCTGTTATTTTTTTAAACAAAAAATGTATAATTTCAATTATGATGTGAAGTTTTATTTAAAGGCATGTACACCAGAAAGCCTTAATTATAATAATTTTTGTTTGATATGCCAAGTTGCAGCATAGACAAAAATTTAGAACTTAGTCATTTTAGAGGAAACAGATGCTTTAAAAACCTCATTGATCTAAATCTAAGTAGCTTGGACTTTACGGTAACTTCAACATAAAGCCAGACTTGGATTCAAAGGGTAATACTGACTTAAATAACCAGGCTTTTTTGCACTTAATGCATTATTATATACAGTGAAGAGATAAAGTATTATTTTGTTTCTTTATTAACTTCATTTTTTTTCATTTTATTTTATATTTGTATGATTATAATGTGCACAGTACTCTACAGTTTTAAGTAAGATCTTTCTTCAAGTTAACTCTGGTAAAGATAAAATTCTTCCTTACCCACATCAACACTAGTAAAGGTTTTACTAGATTAACTAAATGGTGTTTAAGTTAAATTCCACTCTTACATGCTTTCCCAGTTTGGCACGGTGCATTTGGTGAACCTGGGCAATCTGCAGACAACTGTTTTTTACAGGAATAGGGAGGAAAGTTGAAATGCTCTGGAAAGGGAACAGCTACATTTTGCTTCATTCTGCTCCATTATTATGCTCAGAGCAAAAACTGGCTCAAAATTTGCAGAACAGATCTAAAATTCCCTTCTCTATAATTATGGAAAGCATATGCAGGCAGAGATGCTTCTAAAAATTTACAGTTTTACATTAGCCAATGGTCCTATGAATTGTTCTCTTCCTGAGTGGAGGAGTTTGGATCAAGTTACAGGTGTGGAACTTTTGTGAGAATTGACACAACTGTCAAGTATGGTATTTGGATTCAAGGATAGAATTGGGATGGGTGGATGTAAATGATTTGATTTGGCAAATTGTAGGTGATAGAAAGTAGATAGGTCTCTTTTTTGTTCTCTGTGTAATGGATGGGAGAGAATATGAGAACAGAAAAATGATAGAAGCTGAATTTTAAAGCCAGGATTAAAGATTAGATAAATAATGATTATAAAGATTAAAAAATTTTTAAAGTCTATAGTTTTGTGAAGCATCTGTAACATCCTTATACCAATAGTGTTTATCTAAATTACTGCTAAACTCAAAAACATACGCACCCAGCACCTATTTACAAAGACTATGTGTCTTGCTTTTCTAGAGAGTGGATGTGTTTTTTAACCTGGTATGTTAAATTAATGACTCAGCAAGTGTGGAACCTTCCCAGGAAATGATTGCTCAGATTACATTATGGAAACTCCAGCTGCCAGCATGTCTTTAAACATTTAACAGGACTCTGAACTTCCCAACAAGGTATATTCCACTGCACAATTCAAAACAAATTCTCTTCATTAGTGAAGCCAGAAAACAGAGGGAGAAATGCTGCTTTTACTTACAGTTTGCTCACTGTCATTTATGTAAAAATCAAACATAAGATTTCCTGAGAGGTGAAAGTCACTTGACAAAAACATGGTTCAAATGAAAACTTTTTTAATATTAAAAATTTTATGTTTATTAGCTAAAATTCATTTCACAGCTCCATATGGGGAGTGGATTTAGGGTGACATAAACTCCCCTTGAGATAAAGAGAAAAAAAAAAGTAGAGAATACTTTAGTATACATGTTGACATCTCTCTGTGAACTTGTCTCGATCAGTAGACAATAAGCTTCCAGAGAAGGACAATGTCTTAATCACACTAGTCCTTTGTTAGTGGAAGGAAGTGCCTGCTACATGATAAACAGTAAGTATTGCTTGAGCTCAACAGAATGAATGTTTTTCAAGAAGTTGAATGCATGGAAATAATGGATGAGACATTTCAATAGAGATATTCAAAACAAAGAATGGAATATAAATCTTTTAAAAATTAAATAGTACATGGCTATAACTTTGACATAATTTCTTTAAAGGATTTAAATTTTAAGAGCATACAATTAGCTGGATTTTTCACTGCGACTGCTCTCTGTTCTTGTCTGCCTGCTCCTCACTTCTACTTGGCATATCCAACATGAATATGAAATCCGTAAGACCTCTTTTACTCTGGAAAGAGAGGGGTAGCAAGCTCAAATACGTACAGCTTGTTAATATTAATGGATGGCCTTTAGTGTCAGAGAAGCAATAGAGAATGGTGGAGGGTACAGTAAATTGGAGAGGACAGGCTCAGTGTAAAAAGGATGGTCACTGCTCAAATACTGCTAATAGTTGCCTAAGAATTATGTAAGCCCAGACTGCTTAGTTTTTCAAAAGACACAGAAAATATAGTTGTTTCATGAAGTAACTCTTCCTCAACATTACCAACTAGGAAAAAAATTTGAAACATCATGCCAGTCAGTTTATTTGGGAAATGAATGTGGTTCATGGGGAGTCTGAGACCTGAATTAAATAATGATATAAAACACTTTTTACAACTCTTTATATGTGCCATGGTCTTTTCATAGTAGTTTACATGCATTAATTCACTCAAATCACGTGACCATTAGTGTTGTCATCCCATTTTGCAGCTAAAGAAACTGAATCACAGGGAGGTTAAATAGTTTGCCCAAGATCACCCAGCTTGTAAGTAGCAGGACTATGAATTCAGGTATCCTTGCTCCAGATCCTAATGATGATTCTTCTCTTCTCAGTCCGTCCCAGCTCTCACAAGTCTGGTTTTATTAAAATAAATATTATTTTCTTCCCCTCACTTAAATCATGAAGGAAGAGCTCATAAGAGACAGAATAATTAAGCAACAGTACGTTCTACATGCTGAAATGCAATGTAGAAAAAGTTGTGAATCCCTTAACTTAACCTTGACCCACAGAAGAGACTTTTAACCAGTTTGTCTGATTTGGAGGATAGAATCTGAGTCATGTGTATTTTCTTGAACATAATGACTAGCTAAATAAACAGCTTCTATTGCATAAGCATCATTCAGTTGGCTGCCTACTTTCCTATTTAGGTACTATTATGTTTAAAAGGTATTAGCACAGTTGTGTGCAAACTGATCCAATCAAACATTCATTCCTTATTTTAGAAGTTTTTGGACTATCCATCAAAGAGTGGGGCAGAACACACCTCACAACAGTTCTCTCCTATTGCCATCAAGATGAATCTACCTGGCTTAACAAGTACTTCCTGAGGCAAATCCTACATGAAGGCCCAAATCAGATGCAGAAGGATATAGAAAGACCAGGAAATAACAGTTTCTGTGCCCAATGAGTTTATTATCCAATAGAATTCTGGACACAACATAACTGTTTCTATTAACAGCAACAATATATGCTCTTTCCTTCTTTCTGTATGGTTCTGCCTTATTCTTCAGATTTTTGTTCACCTATCACCTTCTCCAGAGGCCTCCAGACCATCTAAGTACGACCTACTCCTTGTCCATACTCTATTACCTTCTGGCACATCACTGTGTCTCTTCTGGGGCCATTACTGCAGCCTGCAACTGTCTTATTTACCTATTTACTTATTTGTTTTTTATTGTCTCCCTTCAATAGAGTATAAATTCCTTGAGGAAAAGGTCTTGACTACTTTGTTCATCACTGTGTCACAAACTTCTGGAATACTGCCTGACACAGAGTAAGTGCCCATACAGATGAAAGTTCCAAGAACAGATAAACCACTTCACTGGCGAGGTGAAAGGATCATTCAGAAAAGGGGTTTCCTGAAGAAGAAGCATTTGGTGAGGACCCTGAAGTGAGTCTTGGCACGCAAAGACTATGTTGATTATTATTAGCAATTAAAATTTGGTTTAGGACAACTCAGTCCTTCCAATCTTTAGACTGCTTAGAGATATTTTTTTATATACTCTGAAACCTGTTTATCTCGAAGTGATTATTTAACCCTGCCCATAGTCACTGCTGGTAAAACATCATTGTTAATGCTCAGTCTGATGCTGACTACTTTCTGAAGCCAAAAGAAACAATCAACTCTTTTCAACAACTCTTAGATGAACATAATCTCCCACACAAGGAATCAGGGATTTTCCAGCATTGAGTAGTTCTTGGGCAACAGACAAGTCTGAAGACCCCTGGGAAAGGGAATGCACATAGGAACACACATGTTTCCATGCCCTGTAATTTACTGAGTAGAGGATAGGGTGTTGGGTGAGTTTCAAATTGTTCAGTGCTATTCTGTTACATTTCTGATTCTCCATTCCTTGAACTACCAGCCTAGTGTGCCAGATAAATGAGTTTAGCGCTTCTGCTGGTTACCCTAAATATGTAGCATAAATAAAAGCCAATCAGCACCTTTTTATAACCATGAAAAGGGTTACTACAGGGCAGAAAAGGGTTGCTACAGTGCCCCTCATTTAGTGATGATGGATGCTGTATTTCACAGTGGAGAATCTATTTATGTTTGCAGCAATTTGAAAGCTTTCACAGTAATAGCATATATAATCTCTTATTAAAAATACAAGGTGATCTCGATTTGCTGAGTGCTAAAGTAGTCTTAGAAGTTACATTAACTTTTTTAAGTAAACAGAAATGAAGGGTAAAGGAACCTTACTATTTTCTTAAGTGATCCACCCTTTGCAGGGAAAGCACCAGGACTGCCCGAGAATGCTGCAGATTACAAGTACTGCTCTCAAAATGTCAGTTAGCAACACCTTACAAATCTGTGGGTTCTTGGAGGAAAGGGGAATTGTACTATTAGAAGACTTTTTTTTCTGAAATCAATGCAACCGTAAGGCCAGGCACTCTGTTTATACAATTCAGAAAGAAGTATTTCCACTGAAGAAGAAAATAATTTTGCATGTCAGCAACTTCTGTTTTGGGGCTCCCAATGTCAGACTTGATCTACACATAGAAAGTGAAGTGAAGGGCAAATAGATCATGTGGAAAAAGTAAAAATTACACTCCCTTAGCATTGGACCCTGCCTCAATTGTCAGGGGCCTGGCCTGGGTTTATGAGCTCACTGGGAAGCTGAATGAAATAATCTGGAAAGAGGCTGTTTCACTGAAGACTGCCTCGGAGACACGAAGGAGAAGCTCGAAAAGCATGCTGTAAACATAGTCCAAGGCTACAAAGGTTAGAGCCTTTCCTTTCAGAAATGGCCCACAGGATAATTTTATATTTTATAGAATCTTAGCTTATAACAGTCAATGCTGAACATAGAGGTGTGTGTATGAATGCACATATGCTTCTAAAACAACATGGTAGAACCAAATAGAAGATTTTAATGCAACTCAGTTAAAAAAGAGAGAGGAAAAAGATGAGACATTTTACTTTGTCTACCAAAAACAACTCAGGTTTTAAAAATGCAGGAATGCATTTTCAGCTCATAGATACAGAGAAATAGGTATCACGAAAATCTGGGCTACTTGGAGAAAGAGGTATATTTTATTCATAGCATCTGGACATTGCTTCACCTTGCACTTCGCTATACGTTTTTATTATCAAAATGGCAATACTTTTGCTTTTCCTGAGAAGGGAGAGAGGAATTCATCTGGTCAATCTGATCAATATTTGAACCAAATATCAAAAAACCCTGTCTAATAGATCAAGTAAAATAATGTACCTAAATAACTCTGAAAACAGATAAATATTTTAGAAGCTGAATTATTTCTTAAGTTTCTAGAAGTCTAATTTATAGTACCAATTCTAATCCCCCACTTTCCTCATGCCTCATTATTATTTCTCCTACACCAACCTTTATTTCTTTGTTTCTGGATAGGACCACTCATGAAGACACATGAGCTCTCAAAGCAAACATGAGTGTTGGTTTTTCAGCCAGGAGCTCAGCGGTCATAACCAGCTGGGAATTAAAGGGGAAGAGTCTGAAATCCGGCCAGGTCTGGCATGACAATAGGTGGATACAGATGGCCACTAAGCAAATGTCTATTAATAGTAACAAGGTGGGGCAGCACGCTGTTTTGCACCTTAAGGTGGAGAGCAATGTTTTGTGTCTTCTGGAATGACTTGTGGGGAGTGTTAAGGAAGCCTGGTACCTTTTCCTTAAGGGAGCTCAGGCCCTTCATTAAAGATGCATTTGTTTCTAAGACCTGTATAAGTGTGGGCAAGTGGCATATATGAAGAACTCTTCTGCTAAGGTTACCATTTAGAATCACACATCTGGAAGCTTTGGTTCGGAGCATGAATCAACAATACACATACGATAAGCCAAACACGTTGAATAATATTGGGTGACAGCTGATTAGTAGCTTATCAAAGTAGACCACACATTCTTAATTGTACTGAAGGGCTCCCTCCTGACAGGCCTCTAATTGCACCTATTCTTCTGACTCTCAGGAGGTGGATTAAGTGCTGGTTGAAAAATTCTTGGACATCTTCTTTCCTCACTGAAAGCATACACTGCCCAGGTTTGAATTTGGAGAACTAGTTTATACAATCATCAAAAGAAATCTTGCAATCTCTGGCAAATGTACTACATGAATGTCATGGTGCATATTTAAATGGAAAAATGACTTTTTACTTAAGATGAATCACCAGGATTCCTGGAACTCCAGAACATGAGTAACAATTAAAGCCTCTATTTCTAGATAGACTTTTGCTACTTTGGAAAATGTCCTGGAAAATATTCATTTGGCCAGAAATAAATCATCATTGTCTCATTCAGGATTAGGAATAACTTTTTTTTTCAGTATTCGTTCATTTAAAAAGAATCTACCTTGACTATTATAAAGCGTATCAGGATCATATCCAGTTACAGACTGCTAATGCACTGACAATTGTAATACTGGTATTCTCTTGTCTTTTTTTTTTTAATGAACAAAAACAGTAACTGAATGAGTCATTTTGGGGGGAGATTTTCTAGGAAAGTATGAAGCTAAGAGTTCCTTTTAGTACAATACTTGTCTTAATTAAATGTGAGCCAGGAAATTTCATGAAAATATTTGCAGTTAATGGTAAATTATTTTTTTGAAAATATGCACCTTTCTATAAAAAGTTACATTGAATATTGCCTAACTTTCATAAAACTACAGGATGCAAAAAGTGAGGGTATAGAATAGTCAAACATGGGGAAAATTTTGGGCTATTTATTTCCTAGTATTTTCTGTAAGGTGGTCTGAATGTTAAGAATTACCAAAAAGATGGGGCTAGAAGCATTTAGTTTCGCCAGAAATAAATTCTCTGAAGAGCCTCTTAATCTCAAAGCTATAAAAGTAAATCCTTCCTGAAAGATATTTAAAAACATCTTTAAAACCTCCAGTAAAGTTCTTAAATTTTAAAAAAATTCCATAAGACCTAACTTACTTAAAAAAAAGGGGTGTCATCGATTGCATTCTGCAGTCGCACATGACACCAGTGTCTTAAATTCTGCTTCATTTTCTACCTTGACTTCAGCCTCTTTACCTCAAGAAAAAAATATTCTCCTCAATCATTTGACAGAATTATCATGTTTAATCTGCCCACATTGATTTATTTCCAATAATCTACATATACAGTAAGAGAATGAGTGAAAATGTGTAAAATATCAATATGGGAATGATGTGAAAACACACATAAAACTGAAAATATACTTCCATCATATATTAATAGACAGAAGACAACTATCATAATATATAAAGACTCTAAGAACCAATTAGTAACTCAGTAAAGAAAGAGGCAATTCACCATAGGTGAAAGACAAATGACAATGAATACATGAAAAGTTGTTTATCCTCCAATAAAGACACAGTATTTAGGCATAGAAAATTCCTGGCCTATCAAATTAATGAAAAGGAGCCTAAGATATTGATAAAATCTATTGTTGGGAGGAGTATAAGGAAAGAGAAACTTTTATAAACTGTGGTCAGTGGAGTCACAGATTTAAACTTCTACAACTTTTTGAGGAACTATTTGGGAAAAAAATCCATATATTCTTAGTCCCTTTGGATTCTAAGAAGAAATCCTTATTGATCAAGAAACCTAATACTTCTGCTAATGTGCAAACAATACACAAAAGGATGTTTATTTCAGCACTGTTTAAAATAAAAGAATGAAAACAACCCAATCAAAGGAGAGATTGATTAAGTAAATTAATATATATCATTGTGATGTAATACCAGGAAACTTTTACAAAGACATATGCTATATTTATTTGTTTGCATATTATCTATTTTTGCCAGCTCCATGAGGGCACAGCCTTTGCCTAATTTGATATACTTTTGCATCCTGGAGTACCAAACCTGAAAGCATAAACTGACCAGGACATGCTAAAAGTGGAATCATGACCAGGTTTCCTTAACTGTTCTGCAATTCACACAACTGTCACTAAAATATTGGCAAATTTTATGCAACATTTTCTTCCAAGACATTTGTAAAGAGAAAAGAAAAGTCTGCTACCTTTTCAACAAAGGAGATACAAGCAAGTTCAAGAACAATAGCTTATGTGGAAAATGCATCTTAGCTGTACTGTGAAGGCCTGGCTGCCTTAAGTTGTACAACTTCCACAGAAAAACAGACTACTCTTCAGTCCCCCTTGATAAAATCTGTTCTTGACTGTGATGTAGGAGAATGAAATGAAAAAAATGCTTCCATGCTTCTCTGGCTTCATTCCCAAAGGATAATTTGAAGGGAAATATACTAATTCACATTTAAAATTATGACTGGAAGGAACTCTAAGTCACAAAATTTAAATTTTGAAGAATATAAAAAATTACACTTACCTAGCTTTTACCCTGGACTTTTCTAAGTAGAGCAGCTTTTAAACTAAGATGATCTTTCCAAACACAAGAATTTATTATTATCGAAGCAGATTTCCTCATTTTACATCTTATGAATCAAGGTATCTTGACTTGTTAACTATGAATGTCCTGATTATGTTCCCATTAGCTTCCTTTGTTAGAGTTAACAAGAGCCGTCTTAGAATGGCTACTAATAATGGCATTTGAAATTTATAGCATCATGCGGGAAAAATAACAGTATATCAACTCTCAATTTTCTAGAGGTACAGAAATAAGGCAAACTAAACATTTACAAGTCAATTGGTCAAAACAAGTTATCATAAGAAGAATACTGTTGTATATTCTGCTTTGACACTCGACCTAAATGCCTCTCCTCCTTTTTCAGTTTATTAATTGCTTAAGATATTAATTGCCAGCTTTGGAGGGAGACTAATTCAAACCTTTATGAAGGAAATTTGTGTCTTTTCCACATGTAATTTCTTCTTGACTTGAGAGCTTGCTATCTTCGCTTGCATACCATCCTTTTTAAAAATAGTTCAATTGTGATAAAATATTAAGGACTAAAAGCTCTTTTCTTGAAAAAGTTGTGTTTATCTGCAGGTAGACCTTGCTTTATGCCTTACTACGCCAACAAAAACCTGTGTATATAGGAATTGTGACCTCAGTTTGCATGGTTCTCTTGTACCTGGTATCAGGACACAGTTCCAAGGCTCATGTTAATGTGGGTGAAGTGAGTGCGGACAGTACACTCTGCTAATTCTCAACCCATCTGCTCAGATTCATAGACAAACCTGTGGGCTTTCTGCAGTTCAAAAGGTTGGATCTTGAGCTGATTATGTTCTTAGAGTCAATACAGATAATTGTCTAGTGTCACTCTAATATTATAATGCTGGTTTGCAAAAGGTGGTGAAAGCACATTCTTAGTCCAAATAGCGTTAGTACCTACCTCAAAGCCAGGACTCACAGGAGACTGAAACATGAAGTTGTAAGAAAAAAAGCAGCAAAGGTGTAGAATAAAGGGAGGAAAAGACAAGAAAACAGTGTTATTAGAGGAAAGCAATACATTGTTACTCAATAATGTTTAATATAGGTGCGCTTTTAAGAAAAGCAAAATGCTAACACTCATCGGTCTTTACAGCCACAGAGATGTCTGAGTTGGAAACTACTTCTAACATTTCAATGGAACTATAGACACGAAGTCAAGACTGCAAAAACAGTTTACAGTTGTGAGCTGGCAGAGATTTAAAAAAAATCTACTTGGCATAGTGTCAGTGATGAAAGATGGCTCTTTCACCTTGTTGAAAATAAATTTTAGTCAGAATGAAGTATTTTTGACCTTTAAGTGAAAGATTAGATTTTCTTCACCGTAATTCATCCTCTCAAAGGGAAAAGAAAGGAAAAGGTCATTAAAGTAATCAAATATTACACAGTTGTTACCTGCCTGCAGGCAACAATAAGCTAGTGAATAATCAATATCAGTCGGTGGTTTTCAAACCTGTAAAGTCCAGTAGTGGGTTAGAGTTTTAATGAGAAAAATATGCCTACAGAGCATTCTTTGCTCATTTTAGTCTTTTTAACATACATTGTTTTCTGTATGATTTCATTTAAGGTTGAAATATAATTCAAAAAGTTACTCTGAAATTTTTTTAAATGATTACCAATGGAAAATTTAAGAAACATCTTAGTTAAGTAGATGCCACATATCTAGTAATTTATACTGAATATGTTCCTTTTCATCCCTCTTCCCTCCAGCTTTTGCAGGCAAGCTCTATTTGATAACTAGAAAACAAATGAAAACTAAAATATAGTCAACAAAAATGCATGACTGTGTCTTGAAATCTGATTTTTCCAGTGTTGAATAAACTATTTGAGAAAAATCCTATTACGTGTTCTCTGAACCCCTATATCCTAACTTGCAATCTATAGCTAACCCATTTTGTTAGAAACATTGGGAAGTGGTGTACATTTAGATTGAGGTTCTGCCAAAGTTAACTGTTGCCCAGTAATACCTGCTACATTTTTGGACTGACATGAAGCCTGTGCAGAAGTCAGGGTAAACAATCACATTTGAACCAACCCAAACATGACTTTCATGAAACACTTATATAGAGAGGTGGCAAAGTTTTCTCTTTGGGAGAGGAAATCAATCAAGCTTCTCAATTTCCAAAATAAGATATTATCATCATCAATATAGCTGATATGCAAAGCTCAGAGTACACCTCCAGTTTGTAGCCCTGAATACCTTTACTCTGGGATCTCATCAGAATTCAGGTACACCTGAGTTCTGTTCAGCTTCATGAAATCTGAAGATGGTCTAAGCAAAATGCATTACGTCACTTATTCTTCTAAGTTACCATTTCTCAAAGTACATGTTATTTTTTTCCCATAAGATATTCCTAAGTTTAATGAGAAACAAACAATTCCATATTTGAGTCAGTTTAGGAACACTGATTTCATTTTGCAAGATTTCTGAGACCCATAACTATGCTTAATAGTTATTGTGATGTCGAGTAGTTGAGTGGACCAAAAAGCATTTCCCAATCTTATTTGACCAGGAAAATCTTTTATTTGCAGAATATTTTATAGGGCCATAATTTTGAAGAAAAGCTTGGGAAACACACAGCTTTGTCCTTTCACCTTGCTATCAAGTTATAATTGCCAGAAATGTCCACAGATTCCCCCCAAAAAAGGAGAGCCACCTATTCCTTTAGTAGTTGCTTGTATTATATTATAGTTTTGTTTTCCCCATGAAGGAAGATCATTTGAATTATGGTTTTGCATCCGTGGTCAAACTATAGTAGAAGCAATGCTTATTATGCAAATGAATGAAATGTATATTAAAATGATTTACATTACACTTCATTTAGCACCCAAAGAATTTATATTTCCTGTAATTGAATAATGTAATTTCTATAGCCCACTTTCTTTTGACTAGCTGATAGAAATCTAGGAACTAAATTTAATTATTAGTTATTCTGATAAAAAGGTTTTCCTTTCCTCATATGACCTGTGATGAAGAAACCTAATAACTTTATAACTTGCTATTTATATGTTTCTAACTTTTAGCTATTATGAGTAAAGATGTCAAAAATATGTTTGTAACAATTCATTCACATTAGCACCCCCCCCCATCCCCAAATGAAATACTTAGGTATAAATCTAACCAAATATGGACAAGAGCTATATGACGAAAACCACAAAACTCTAATGAAAGAAATCACAGAAGAGGTAGGTGGAGAGAAATTCCATGTTCATGGATATCAAGACTCAGTATCATCAAGATATCAGTTTTTTGCAACTTGATCTACAGATCCAATGTAATTCTAAAATAAAATCCCAGCAAGTTATTTTATGGATATCAACAAACTGATTCTAAAGTTTATATAATGAGGCAAAAAACCCAGAATAACCAACACAATATTAAAAGAGAAGAACAAAGTTGGAGGACAATTGTTACCCAACTTCAAGGCTTACTATAAAGCTACAATAATCAAGAAAGTGCAGTAATGGTGAAAGAAGAGACAAACAGATCAGTGGATCTGAATAGTGAGCCCCAAAACAGACCCCCATAAATATAGTCGACTGATCTTTGATGAAGTAACAAAGGCAATACAATGAAGCAAAGATAGTCTCCTCAACAAATGGTGCTGGAACAACTGGACAACCATAAGAAAAAAAAAAAGAATCTAGATACAGACCTTACACATGTCAGAAAAACTAACTTTAAATGTATTGTAGACCTCAATATAAATAACAATACCATAAAACTCCTAGAAGATAACATAGAAGAAAACCTAGATGACCTGGGCTATGGTGATGCCTTTTTAGTTACAATACCAAGGGTATAATCCACGAAAGAAATAATCAATAAACTGAACTACATTGAAATTAAAAACTTCTGCTCTGCAAAAGAAATCATCAAGAGAATTAGAAGATAAGCCTCCTCAGACTGGGAGAAAATATTTGCAAAACACTTGCAAAAGACACATCTAATAAAGGACTGTTGTCCAAAATAATCAAAGAACTCTTAAAACTCAACAATAAGAAAACAAACAATCCAATTTAAAAGTGGGCCAAAGATCTTAACAGACACCTCATCAAATATACAGAAGACAAAAAGGCATATGAAAAGATGCTTCACATCATATGTTGTAAGGGAAATACAAATGAAAACAACAAGATACCACTACATACCCTGAATGGCCAAAATCCAAAATACTGACAACATCAAATGCTGATGAGGATGTGGAGCAACAGGAATTCTCATTCACTGCTGGCAGAACTACAAAATGGTACAGCCAGTTTTGAAGACAGTTTGGCAATTCCTCACAAACTTAACATACTCTTACCATATGATCCAGGAAATCACACTCCTTGATGCTTATTCAAAAGAGTTGAAAACATGTCTACATAAAAACCCCACACACTTCAGATCCATTACACATGGATGTTATAGTAGCCTTATGCATAACTGCCAAAACTTGTAAGAAACAAAGATGTCCACTAGGTGTATAGACAAAATGTGAATATTCAGACAATGGAATATTATTCCACACTGAAAAGAAATGAGCTATTAAGCCATGAAAAGACATGAAGGAAATTAAGTGCACATTACTAAGTGAAAGAAGCTAGTCTGGAAAGGATACATATTATATGATTCCAACCAAATGACATTCGGGAAAGGCAAAATTATGAAGACAGTAAAAAGATCAGTGGTTGGCAGGTGCTGGAGGGAAGAGGGTAGAATAAGTGCAGCACAAAGGCTTTTTAAGGGAGTGAAAATACTGTGTATGATACATGTTATTATCTATTTCTCCAAACTCAAAGAATGTGCAACACCAAGAGAAAACCCTAAAGTAAACTATGGACTTGGGGTGGTGATGTGTCAATATAAGTTCATCAGTGTATGCAAAAGTATCATGTGTGGGAGCAGAGGGTACACAGGAAATCTCTGTTAACCTTCTCAATTTTGCCTTGAACCTAAAACTGCTCTAAAAATAAATGAAGTCTAAAAACTTTTTAAAAAATGCTTGTACATATCTTTCTATGCATGTCCATATACATTTCTGTTGAATATATACCTAGTAGTAGAAAGGTTGAGTCACATGATGTACATATGTTCTGCTTTAGAAGGAAACTGCTGTCAAGTTTTCCAAAGTTGTTAAGTCAATTTGTAGCCCCATTAGCAATGTATTTGAGTTTCAATTGCTTAATATCTTCACCAATACTTGATATTGTCAGTTTTTTCCTAACATTAGACATTCTGGTGTAGAGATAAAACACTGCAGATTTAATTTTAGATTCCTTGATAATTAATTATGTAGAGTATATTTTCACATTTATTGGCAGTCTTCTTTTGTAAAGTGCTTTTGAGTATTTTGCCTATTCCTTAAATGGGGTTGTTTGTCTTCTAAATTTTTTTGGGTGTTCTTTATACAATCTGGATATGAGTATTTTACAGTATGTATATATTGAAAATATCTTATCCCGTTCTATGACTTACTTTTTTACTTTTTCAGTGATGTATTTTGCTGAAAATAATTCATTAGTTTTAATGATGCTCCATTTATCAATTTTTCCTTTGTCATCAGTGATTTGCATCCTGCCAAAAAAGTTTTTCCTGCCTCCAGTTCTTGCAGATGTTTTTCTATGTTATCTGCTAGAAGCTCCAAATCAATCAGAAATTATTAAGTATAAGCTGTAAGGTAGAGTTAAAATTCATATTTTCTCTACAGATACTGAATTGGTCCCAGAAATATTTGTTGAAAAGGTCCTTTTCTCATAGCAGTGGTATCCTTGTCATGAATCTATTGATCTGTATATGTGTGCTTATAACAATATTTTTCAAAGTATCTTGTGGCCTCAATATTTTCTTATCTCATAAATATCTGATTTGATCACAATTTTACAAGTATTCTTATAAGTATGTAGTTTCTGGACTCTGTTCTTTTTCATTGGCTTATTTTTCTGCTTTTATGTAATACCACACTATCTTAACTGTGGCTTTATAACATGTTTGGAAATTCTCCAGCTTTGTTCTACCTCAGGGGTTTTCAATTTCAGCACTACTGATATTTTGGGCTGGACTCTTCTTTGCTGTGTGGGGCTGTCCTGTGCATTGACTTCTCTATGACTTCCTTCTTTCTGGGACATTAGTCCCTCAAATCCTGATCGCCTTGGCTGCTTTTGGGTACCTTCAAATTGTTTTGTTCTGTTCTGTTCTATTTTATCCAGGTTTTTAACTTTCCCTTGCAGGAGAGTTAATATGATACAAACAAGCTTCTTCATACCTAGGAGCAGAAGTTCTGGATCAGATTATTAACTTTTTGCCCAAGTCTTGCATAACATAGTTAAAATTGGTTTTGACTTTAACCAAATATCACAAGAACATTTGCAAATAAAAAGATGAGCAAAACATAAAGAAATGATATAATCCTGACTTCTCTTTTGCAAGTGTCTAATAGTCTTTAAAACTGATACAATTCTAATAAGTATACTTACATATAATGACACAATGCATTAGTGTGTCCTACTTAAGGACCTTTTTGACTACATTTTGGATTTTCTTAAGAGATGATGACAGATAAAGCTTATCATCTGTTCTATGTTGTTATATATTTTTATTACTAGCACTACAGAAATCTGATATTCAGTTTATATGCCCAAAATGGACAAATTAATGGAATTATCAATGTCTTAATCTTAATGTGAGATGAATTTAATAGTCAAAATAGACAACCAAGTATGGAAAAGAAAAATCATTTTCCATTACTTA
Organism: Manis pentadactyla; assembly: GCF_030020395.1. Lineage (NCBI taxonomy): Eukaryota > Metazoa > Chordata > Mammalia > Pholidota > Manidae > Manis > Manis pentadactyla. Next base: position 69,163,841 of record NC_080029.1, on the reverse strand, counting down.
AGGAAAAAATCTATTCACTCTTCATGGCAGACTTGCAACATGGATGGTTTGTGGCATTAATAAGCAATGCCATCATTATCTAGGACATCATCCTTTTCAGAAATGGAAAATATTCTTTAGTGTCAACAGAACTAAAAGGTCTTACTCTTATTTCCATAATACTACCTTTGATTAGGCACTCACTATACATCTTAAAGTATAGTTTACTGGTGTTGTATGTCTCTCCCAGGAATGAAAAGGGGCATATTCATTACACTCCAAGCATGCCTGGGCAGAACAAAGTGGTTTTGTCCCTACATGAAGCAGCAGCCAAAGCATGACCCAAGGCAACTGAGAAATATGTGCCCTCCTCAAGGTGGGCCAGTGTTTCTTCCCTCCTCAGGTATTGGATAAAAAAAGACACACAGGGGCCCCAGGAGAGCACAAAGGGCTTTGATGCATGAAGCACATGATTTTGAGAGCAAATATATTAAATACTATCACAAACATCATTTCCAATTGTATTTCTCATTTAAAGGTTACCTGTAGGGCATTTTATACAAGGTTATGAAAGTCTATGATAATACTATTTTTCAAAGTACCTTATGGCCCCAATATTTTCTTACCTCATAAATATCTTCTACGAGCATTCTTGACAAATGTGGTTAGAACTGAATTTTTAAAATATATTTTTAAGCATTCTACTATAAAAAATTTCCATTCAGCAAATAAAGCATTAATAAATTCCAACATTTGATGCAAAATATAGTTTGTAATCAAGTAACTGAAATAATTAAATAATTATGTAGTTTAGATAAACTAATATGGTTTAAAAATACAAAAGTCTGTGTTAAAGACTATAGTTATGTGAGCTAAATTATATTTACATGTAAATTTATGCATATATATGCATGCATATAATATATAATTTATACTTATAAAAATGTAAATTACATATATATGATATTTTAAAGTGTATATATGTGTTATTTATATATACACATGCACATATATATGTGTGTCTATATATTAAAAGAGTTGAGATAGTTTAAAAGAATAATCTTTAGCATTATCTATATTCTAATCTATTCTAATGATGAATGACTTTAGAGCTTTAGATTTCTTGTGAGATAAGTAATTTTTTAAAACCTTTTCCTGGTAAGACTGAAAACAATACACAATTTATGATTTTTCTTTCTTAAACTTGTTTTTTTACATATCTATTTTATAAACAGTGTGAGTCAGTGACTATCCTTAAAATCAAGAGTAATGCTGTGACATAAAATAACTATTTACAAAAATTCAAAATCAAGAAACTTTAGAGTTGAGAAGGTGATATTAGTTATTTAAAAGCACCTTATCACTATTTAATGCACCTCTCAGTAAAATCATTAATTCCAATACAACTTTATGGAATAAATATAATCACACACAAAGCCCAAATATATGTAATTAATATATAATGCATCCTGAATAGTTACCCAAATATAATATATTTTAGTTATGAGTAGGATTTAGTACCTGCCTTCCACCAACAGGTTCACTTCATAAAGGACTCAAAACACAAGAAACTCCCAAAAGAAAGTCTTAAGAAAACAGAGTATAGTATTTTCCTATTTATCAAAATGCACATTCATTTGAGTTATGTCTGGTTTATGTTAAAATATAAGTGACGTAGAGATCACAATAAAATATTTTCCAAACAATGGACTAATAGGTTTTAGAAATGTCTTCAAAATGTATTATCCTTCCCCATTTCAAGAGGGATTTATATAACCTAAACAGTTTAGTTATTTTTAATTTTTTCTTTAATTGATTTTTATAATGGCTAGGTTCTGAAGAGTCTTTGTAATATCCATTGGGAGAAGAAAGCAAATGGAAAATCGTATCATTAGCTTATTTGAGAATAATATTCTTACTTCTAAAATTTATATATTTACCACCTTTTCACTATGTTTGGAATGCTTGGAAAATCCAAATTTAACTTTCTTAAAGAAAACTATTTAAGCCACCCATTAAATATATATATATTTTAGAGCTAAGGGAAATACTAAACTAATAGGTGCTCTTTTTCTCATGGCATTTGTTAATCAGTGTCACTCTGACAGTATATTAGCATGTATGGCAGTAACACCAGCAATTAAAAGACTTTCATATTGTTATTAGAGCAAATTTCAAATTGTTTCCCAGAATAAATATTTTTGAGCTATGCCACAAAATACTCTAATAATCTTCAGAGAAGAACAGCTTTTATCTCTGGTTTTCCAAATTTTTACAAACTAATATTTGCAACATCCATACATTAGTTTGGGCTGCTCTGGCCCTATGGCTGTGATGAAACCTCACATATTTCATAAGTGCACTAGCTCACAATAAAAGCAAACTCAAAGATGTTAGATATTTGATGAAGTACTGACCAATCAACAGCATGGGCCCTGAAGAAACCCAGTCAGTAACACCCTGGCTGTGTCCTCCCCGCCAGGGTACTGTCCGAGACTGACACTGTTATCACATTGCCCCACTGCCACACAACCCAGTAAACAGATAAGCAGGAGGCTGTACCAGAAGGGGTTCATCAGGAGCACTGGTAGAGAGTTCCACAGATGCTGTGCGGACGGTGCTGAGCCCAGTGAGGGAAACATTCGAGAGCCTTCTCCGCCTCACACCACTGCAATTGTTAGGGATTTTAAATGCACATCTCTTATGGTAATTCAGACCACATCCTGGAAAAAGAAAGTAAACATGACTTTTGTTCAACCATAAATTAAAAGCTATTTATTATTTGTAAGTCAAAAATTTTAAAAATAGTACTGCATTCACTTTTCTTAAGGCTATTTGGAAATTCAAATTTTCTTAAGAGCTTTTACTCATTTCTTTTCCTAGTTGTAAATAAGCTAGGTTTTGAAATCTGATTCAATTGGAAGAGCTCAGCAACTACCCTAGTTATCACTTTTTTCAATGTTTTCTGAAATAATGGACTTTGGCTTTGAAAGATCTAGAAGCAAAACTCCAAAGAGATGGTAAGAGTCATTTTCAGCTGCTGCAAGTTCTAATGTGAGAGTCATATAAGGAAAAAATTAATCATAGGCTTCACAACTTTTGAACTACATTGATTGGAATCCTGGCTCTACAACTTCTTTGCCTACATGGCCTTGGACAAATTGCTTTATGTCAGTTTTCTGTCTAGAAAATGGGGGTAATAACTACCTGGTAGAATTGTTAAGAAAATATGTAAAATACCTCACATTCTGGTTTCCACATGGTCGATAATTAAGGAAGTTCCATTTCCCTTTCACGAATTCTACTATTCATAGCCCATGTAGTCTTACTACTCAGAATTTCCCCAGGTGTTATCCCGAAAGCCAGAAAAATTTTCATAAAACTACACTTCAGGCAGTTTCTTCTAGATCACTGTCTCCTAACCTTTATTCTCAAAGACAAAAATTCAAAAACTGTGATTACCTTATTTATAGGTTGCATCATAAGTGCTTACTTATATTGGCCAAAGTTCTAACAGCAATATCCTTCCCAATACAAAGAGAACCGGGTATGATTTGGTAAGTTTTTAATATTATATCATGGTGTTCTAACGTTCAATTATGCACTTTAAGGAGTTCTTTCCACAGAAGATTATAAAACTATGATATTGTAGTAGAAATGTGAGTATAAGTTCCAGTCTGCCACTCAATAACTGAGTGACCTTTCACGGTTTGATTAACCTCCTGAATCTCTGCTCACTTCAACAAAAATTTATTAAATGACTACTATTCCAAGTGCTGATATAAGAAGCAAAATTTATTTTTAGTCTGTTGCCAAAATAACCAATACAAAAGAAACATATCCACATGATATAGGGGAAAAAATATGAGAACCAGGTTTCCCAAATCAGAGCAAATATGTTAAAGACAGGAAATGTAAAGAAATGAATAGAACATAATCCAGGCACCCCCCAAAAAAATCCCTGAGAAGACATCTGAAGGAAAGAGGACATTGCAGAGGGCACAACATAAGGAGATAATTCCAGCACATGTTCCATCTGGCTGAGGAAGGAAATCCCTTACCTTCACATTTAAGGCCTTGACGCACCAACCCCCACAGCATTTCTCCACAGTGATCACAGAAAGCTGGGGCTCTGTATGAATGAACAAAAAGAGCATGGGGACGAATCTGAAAGTCTTCAAAGGTGGCGGAAGCTGTAAAAATGGCAATGTTGAAAAGTAAGTTGAATGGGTACTCAGATCTGTTGATAATTCTTATATGTAAGGTAATTAATATGCAAGTATGGATATAACTCTCTGGGAAAAATTAGGAAAGAGAAGATGCAACACTGTCTGACTTTCAGCCATTAGACCCCATTCTTACCAAGCACAGCTTTACAAGTGGTGGTGGCTCAACAGCCCTGTCTCGTCTCTTCTTTCTGCTTGCTAAGGTTTCAGGCCACTCTGAAAACAGCTAAAATGCTTGAAGAAAGCATGAATGAAAGGATAGCTCAACCAGACTTAAAAATAACTGATGCTACTTAAAAATATTTTGCTTTCTCTCTTCCTCAAATAAATCAGAGAGGTATTCAGAAATATTCATGAAAGGAAAACATTTGATGAATTACATTTAGACAAATCAAAGATAGTGTACTTGAATATGACCATAAGAGCTATGTTAGAAAAGCAGGGCCACATCGGGAGGCAATTAAGAAATCTGAGCAGCCACTTCTTGGGGAGATAGAGTTGTTTGAACCCTTAAGGTAACTGAGCTTTTAAATTATGACCTAAGGCAGTACAACACAGAGAAGACACATAGTGGTTCTACAGCATCTTACTACGCTGATGGACAGTGACTGTAATGGGGTATGTGCTGGGGACTTGATAATGGGGGGAGTCTAGTAACCATAATGTTGCTCACGTAATTGTACATTAATGATACCAAAATTTCAAAATTAATTAATTAATTAATTAATTATGACCTAAAAATAACCATGTAGCCACTTCACCAATTTGTCAAGCTGAGAGATTTACAAACACTGGTGAATTCCAGTCTACTCTGAGAAATACAGTTTAGCATATCGTATTAGTGCTTCAAGGTACTTTATGTTATTGCCTATTGTTATGTACGCTACATGATATTCATGCAGAGTATTGATTCTTTATTTTTTCAATTATACTTTTCCATATGATATTTTTAGTATGTTATAAATGTAGTTCATATTTTTGCTGTTGTTTAAATTAAGAAACAGAAAAGTATATAGGGAATTGAAAGTGAAAGATCACTCCTTCCCCCAAATTCTAATGGGAAGGGGTGTATCCTTCTAGACCTATTTGCACACATAACCTAATGCTGAGGCTGCCCAGTACAGAGAACAGAGCTGCTGAACTGGCAGTGAGAGGAGCTGAAAGGTTTTGCCGTTACCTGGGTGACACATCATCATCACAGGCCTCAGTTTCTCATACATACACAAAAGTCTAACTGATGGTGACTTCTCCAGGCCCTAAAAGTTTAAACTTCCATTAGTGTAGGGCATAAATAATTATGACCTAAAAATAACCATGTAGCCACTTCACCAATTTGTCAAGCTGAGAGCCACTTCTTGGGGAGATAGAGTTGTTTGAACCCTTAAGGCAACTCTATCTCCCCATGTGCAGAACCATGTGCACTTGATCTCAGAAGGTTTTATTCAAAGAGAATTTGGAGAGAAAGTTAGGTCTTAAATATATCCTTCTATTCTGCCTTCCCCTTTCTTCCTTCTTTTTGTCTCCTTGCTTTACTTTTACAACACACATTTGTAAAGCATCTTAAGTGCTGTCAATGGCATAGCACCAGAATAAAGATATAATAATGAGAAAGACATCTTTACAGAGTCCGCCAGACTAGCAAGAAAGACAAGTAAAAATAAACAAACCAACCCACAATAACTATAAAAAAACTTTTCAAGTTCAGAGAAGCTACAGAATGCAGCCTAAGAGACATAGATCCTAAACAGAACAGGACTACAACTCACAGGTGTTTTGGCCCCTGATCCACTTCCCTTTCATCATGTTGGTGTTACCTCTTATCTTCCCTATCTATCTGTACCCAGCTGTTACAGCTAACAGCCCTATGATGTGGGGAAGAACCATTCGGGGTTGGTCCTCAGACAGCAGGCTACTGGCTGACAAATGACTCACAGAGTGTAATTATAAAGAGCTTTCCTTGTTTTAAACTCAAGTATGCAAGGTGTGACAGAGTGAATGCTGGAAATGCAATTCATTTCTGTGAGATATGTGTCCAAAATTATGAGGATTGCTTTAAGGGTATCACACCCCTCAGGGTGATAAAAGAACATGCAAGAAAATGAATAACTTTTACCAGAAATAATATTATCAGTGCTTTAACAGGACATATAACTGGACTACAATAGAGAATTAAAATTTTAATGGGTTGTTTTTTCTTTGAATCTTGAATAAGAGCATTTTATTTCAAGTTAATGTGCTTTATTACTGAAAATCACCTATCAACTCATTAAAGTTAGTATTTTTACTCAATTGGAAAGATAATGAAAATAATAACAAGAATAACTAAGATTTATTGAGCTCTTCTTAACCTACAGGACACTACATTAAGGTATCTCAGTGTGGAAGAAGGACCAGGTCAAAGAACCACAGTCAAATAACCACACGCTGGCATTGCCTACATGGAATTCCGACTGATTAGTATTCCTCATAAAAAGCATCACAACTGAAGTAAGTCTAGGAAATTGAGAATTCTGTTTCTCACTTCAACATACGCAGTATAAAGGTCCATGCTTATTCTAAGTCAGTGAAGAGGTATGATTTAGGTACCAATCATCTACTTTTGTGGTTTGGTCAAAATGTGTCTAAAGTTTGGGAATGGTAAGTAAAAGCTCTTTAAAACTGGGCTCTATACTCATGGACAAAATTTGTTTTTAAAACATTAAAGATAATTCTTTGTGCTAACCATTAACTCCTAGCTTCTCCCTCCCCCTGCCCCCTGAAAAAAAAAAGTCACCCCTCAGAACCAAACCACCATGACAATACTATGAGAGCAATCAGTTGGATAATTACTTTTGCTTTCAAAGTAAGAAACTTTAGACTGACAATCTTAGTAGCAAGCTGTGTTCGGATATTTTGATTTAATCAGAAAAAATATAAATAATTAAGCTGAAGATTTTCAGTGACCAGCACTCTCCACCCACCCCCACCAATTTATGTCAGGTAAATTTGTTTTTTCACTTTTTGAAAGGGATTAACATTCATAAGCAGTTAGCACCCTTGACTTATGTTTAAATGCCATTTTCTAAAGTTCAATTTTAATATTCTCCTGTTAATTTTAGAATAATTAAACACATTTTAAAAAATAAAACTACCAAGTGTGGTAAGGCTTTGCATCCATCTGAAATCAAAGCACAACATCCATTCATTATGAATTTACCTGTTCTGCACCCTGGGGGAAATCAGCATTAGCTGAGTGTATGCATGCCATCTCGCCTAATCACAAAATTGCACTTCAGAGATAATCACTTAGCACGCGAAAACAAAGTGAATGCTGTAATTCCATTTCATTTAAGTTATGGAATCAAAATGGACAGATAAGAATAGGAATATCAAAGTGTCTTGTGATTCCAGGAGAGGAACAATGTGCTATCTGTCATTCTGTCATAATCAATCAGACGACCTAAATTAAAACCAAATGACAGGGCTACAAACTAAACAATGGGCCCCTTATACTAGTATTTGTGTCTCTTTGATTTGCTCTATTCACAGTCTATTGTTATACTCCAGTATGCAGGAGAGGAGAAAATGACATGCTTTCCTTAGTCACTGAGCATTTGAAACAGGTAATTGAGCCAAAAACTCTAAGATAATCAGTAGTTCTTTTAAGGGTCATTATAATTGTTGCACAAAATGGAATAAACTGTTTGGTTAGCAGTAAAGAAGAAATGAGGATTCCAGAGGAAAATAAATAATCTCTGGAGGTCAAAATTATTTGCATAATAAAATAAAATAATGTTAAATCCTCCAAGATTTTCAATAAGTCTTTTTTTTTTTTACAGGTAATTTTACCAATTGGGGAGAAACATCAACTCGTTCTAGCATTGGCAAGTTGGGACAGAAGACATAGAAACAGAAAAGGTTAACACATTGCAAGTATCATCTCATTCAGTTTTTCACAAGCAATCTATGAAGCAGCTATTATTATTAACATCCGCATTTTACAGATGAGAAAAAAACTGAGTCTCAGAAATTTAGGAGCTTCCCTAGGTAAACACAGGATCTTGATTCAGACAGCCTTCACATCTGAACCATACAGATTTTCTCAGCCACTCTGAATCAAACTATCATTTTTCTCTGACCGTTCAAACATTATGGTTTGTAAACTGTATCTTAATCAATCAATAGGAAATAGTAAAAAAAAAAAAAAAGCACTGCAGTTAATTATAGCACACCACCATTGAAAGATGCTTCCTAATCTAAGAGATGCAAAAAAATACTGGAAGAAAGAGTCCATGAAATAACCAATGGAATGAAATCAATTCAGTTCATGGATTAAAAATGCCCTTTTAACATGCTTCTGCAAAGACTCCATTTTTTGAAACCCTTCCCCCTCCAAACAAACTGGAGTTAGTAACAAAACTGGATTTTTTAATTTTTACAGAAATCAAAGGTAATGCCAAACTAACAGCCAATTGGAGCTTTTTGTCCACGATAACCAGTGTCACCACATTCATTTGACAAATCTGGCCAAAAGGAAAATATATATATTTTTTTAAGAGGTTAAGATTTGCTGTAGATAAATTTGTTTATTTCCCAACCTCTGAAATATTGAAAATAACTGCTGGACACCATTCTTCCCCACTTAAATACACATACTCATCAGTTTTAAGGTATTCTGTAGATAGGAAACCAAATCTACTTTAACATCTTAGCATTCATCCATACACACACACAAATAGACAAACATAAGTTATTCATGGTTCCCTGAGAGCTTATACTGCTGCGATGATGACTATTCACAAATCAGTTTATTGCATTTATGAGTATCTTCAATTATTAGAATGATTTTTTTATATTGAGCCCCAAGCTCTCTTCTATAACTTCTACTTGGTGGTGATAGTTATAAAAGCAAACATTTCAAAATTAAGATATTTTCATGTCTTTCTTAAAACATGTAGGCCAAGCAGTCCTAAAACCTTCAAGCATATAGTTGATTTATGTTTGCTTTACTAGTATATCCAGAACCTACTAGTAATATAGTATATGTTGGATATAGAAAATCACAAGGAGTAGTATTTCTTGTTGAGGTTCAAAGTCAAAATGAGGATGACAGATCCATAAATAATCAAAATGCAAGGTTGTAAACAAAAAAGAAAGGTTGACTGAGACTACCTGGGCTGTCAGGGAGAGCTTCTAGGACAAACTCCGAAAAACTTGAAGGATGAAGCATACTTTGAAAAGCAGAGAATGGGATAAAGAAAAGAGGGAATGCTGTTATATAGTCTAATTTTATTTAATTATAGATAACTTATGGGATTATCACATAGTTCTTTATAATTGTAATTATTTTGGCTTCTTGACACTCCATCATCTTTGGTGCACTGTCAGGACAGTGAGCAAAGGTGACTGCAAACTGTCAATGAGGCAAGTATCTGAGAGATGACAACTGATCATTTCCATGCTATTGTGGCCCTGCACAGACCTGCAGACTGTTGGATGCAGAAGTAACTCTAGTGCTCCACCAACCACAGGGAAAACAAGCTGGGTAATAAACCCTTTAGCCCCAAGGACGTTCTATTGCCATTTCTTTGGGCATATTGAATCCATAGAGAACTTGCCTGGGGCTGACACCCATTGGCAAGACACCACACTATGTATGAATTTAAAATACCACAGAAGAGAGATCATAAATCAAAGCAGAAGGGAAACATTATTTAACAAACGATTAACAATTAGCAACAACGAGTTACTTCAGGGACAATACAATTTAGAAACTTATCTCCTATTTATACTAACATATACTGAATAAAAATGATGAGTAAAAAGCTGAATAAAATCACGATCCCTGATGAGCAACTAAAAGGAAATGAAAGTGAATGCTTATCAAATCTCTAGAGGAGAAACGATGTTAGAAAGTAAGAGGAGTTCATTAGTCTTCAACGTGATGGAAGAAACTGAGTGGGAAAGATACATTAGCATGCTCATGTAGCAGGCACTGTGGGCTGACTCGCCAAAGAGCCATAAAACAGTCTCTCTTATTTAGCATAACTATAATAGGTTTATTTATAATATTTCTGTATGTTAGGCCATAGAAAGCTAATGCTTGTTGTTACGAGGCATTCAGATGACCATCCTATGTTGTATTATGAAAATTAGGAAAGTTCACATGTATTCATTCCTGTTGAGAAAAAATACCAAATCCTTGTTCTTTTACTTTTTAACCAGAAGCAAGCAGAAGGACAGTAGAAGAGTATGACGGCAGGACTAAAACACTACTCAAGCTTAGGATTTATTCATGACGCAAGAGAGTTACAGTTCACATGTAACCTCTGTTTTCCTCCCAGGAGCCTGAACTCTAGGGCTGCAGCAGAACATAAGCTTTGGAAGCAGCAATGTCTTCTTCTAGGATGAAATACATACAAAATGGAACTCTACATAACTAAAAAAAGAGAGCTACTCTATGGAGTTACTTTATTCCATCCATTTCCATCTGAGAAGTCGGCTAAGAACACTCCCAACATACCTTTTGCTCCATCACTGCCTTTCACACGGACTTTTCGGTGCTTGGCAGGCAGCTACCCCTCACGAAGCTAATTCCTAATTCCTACAACTCAGCTCAGCAGCACGGGCTCTGAGAAGCCTTCTGTGATAGTCTGTCCCCACTTAATGTAAACTGCCCTTTTCTTTGCTCTCACAGGCTCCAGGGCACATTGTACTATAAAACGTATCACTCTTGACTACCATCCCTTACTCCTCTACCTGTTCATGCCCATCAAAACAGATTGCTGGAGGATAGAGAGCACACCTTCTCTGAAGTTACATGCACATACTGAGTGATCAGTTAATAAATGGGATTGAATAAATAAAGCAAGGCTATTAAAACTCTTATGGCTTGCCTGCAGTTCCAAGAGTCTACACTTCATTAAATCCTAATAATCTGTGAATCTTATATTTCAAGTTCAAAAGCAAAGGCTATCAGAACCATAATTTTGATCACACTTTAAAAAGTATCTAGCAAATGCTTTCCAGAGATGTCCCTACTAACACCTTAGTAATCTACAAACAGTGTGGTGTACTGGCAATAAAGAGAATGGACATCCATCCTAACAAACAGGTGCCTTGGGTAGCTACCTCACCCCTCTGAGTGACAGCGTCCCTCTGTGTTGAACTGGTTAGTGAAGCTTACCTTGCTGGGCTATCAGGAGGAAGAAAGCAACTGGCATTGTCTTTGGCACACCGGTGGTAATTACCACAAAAATTTCTTACCATGATGATTAACATAATGGTTAACATATAGGCTTTGTAATCAGAAAGACCTGGATCTGAATTCCAGTTATTATTAATATTATTTATAATCATTACTATTATCATCATCACAAATACTACTAGAGGGAAATACTGGTTTTAAGTCTATTGCCATTCCCAAGCATTTAAAAAAACTAAGGGTTTGAAAATTAGTATTATTTGTTTCCCTTACTACCTCATAAAAAATGTTTCCACTTGAGAGGAAATTGCTTTTCTATCCACTATTCTGGTTAACAGTAATTAAATGGAGCTCAGTCCATAGGACTGTGTCTAGTTCCTTCTCTAAAATGAATCAATTAACAGTTGGGAATTGCCGTGGGGAAAGAAGGGTTGCCATATCCTGATGTGACTGAATGACAAATGCCACAGCTGGAAAGAAATTAGAGAGCATCTCAGGTCAAGAAAGAACATAAATGGTTGCCCCATGTGTCCAACATAGAGGAAAAAGAAAATTAAGTAAAAATGTCATGGAGTCAAATTCCAACTAATGAGTGCAGGCTCTGCAGGCACCCTGAATAGAGGGAAGGAAAGGTCAAATCTGTTTCTTCGAAAGCTCCATCGCATCCAGGAGACATTATACCTTTAAAAGGATAATGACCTCATTTACATGAGGAACACTAGCATACAAATTGCCCTTTAGACTACTTATAAAAGGCTGGTAGACAAAGGCTAGGTATAGAACTATGCTGAAATATTCTAATAGACAGTAGGGTTTCTGGTGACAAATGGCATCACTGTTGTCAGATACATTTTGCGCAGAGAGACACCAGGCCAAGGTCCTATATGTTTTGCTTCAAGTTTCCTTAAGTCTCACTGTACTTTTCATAAAAACACATGCTTACTTTTGATTCATAAACAACAAACCCCTTCAAAACTGTGAAATCTGCTGGATATTCCCACTCTAGAAGAAGGAACAATTCAACGATAGTTGAATTCAATCCCGTGCTTGCTGACCAGGCACCTGCTGTGTGCAGGGTTGTTCTGACCACTGCTCAGGAGTTCCAGAAGGAAATTTGCTATTGAGGGACTCTGTATTCTTTTTTAAAGAATCAGGCTGACTGATCCATTGGTCCACTCTGGTTCATCAGAATAAAAGAACTTTATTAACTGAAAATCTGAGTTTATGCTCTTTAGTCAGGTTTACTGAGGTGTAATTTACATTAAGTAAAATCCATCCTTTTTTGTGTACAGCTTCAGCAAACATACACAATTGTGTAACAAACATCATAATCAAGATAACGATCATACCACCCCCTCCCAAGTTTACCTGTGTCTCTTTGAAGAGAATCACTTCCCCATGGCAACCAGTGATTTATTTTCTGTCCCTTTTCCAAAATGTTATGCAAATGTAGCCTTTTGAGAGTAGCTTCTATCAGCATAATGTATTTAAAATTCATTCAGATTAGGTGTGTATCTAAAGTCCGTTCATTTTCATTGCTGAATTGTATTCTATTTGGTAGACACACCCTAATTTGCTTACCAATTCCCCAGCTGGAACCTTTCAACAGGCCTTCAGTTTATATACATTTATCAGGGCATCAGTTTACCCACTCATTGGGGCCCAGGGTAAGGCTGGAATTGAGGGTGGTAGGAATCTAGGGTCCAATGGGGAGGCAGAGGTGCAAAGGAATGTTTATTTGTGATCTGAACAGACATTCATAAGGTGGGGAACGTGTTTATTGTTGAAAGCAACAATTTCCTTTTTTACAGCACTGGTCAGCACATGACTTTTAGAGTAGGAGAAAGTGGCTTCACTGCTGTTTGTACCTACCGCTTCTAAGCTGCAGGAACTCTCTACACCTCATTTTCCTCATCTATGAAATGGGTATAATCATTAACTTAGAGAATAGTTTCATAATCATTTCAATGACAAAACATTCAAAAATAACAGTATTGGACTCAGCACTATACTGCAGTAGGGCACAAAATGTAAAATATAGCAGACATTTTCTTAAACATGCATACATAGATTTATAATAATCTTTTGTTTCTGCAACATTTGCAAAAATTAACTCAACAGATCACAGATGTAAATATAAAGCCTAAACTATAAAACTTATAGTCTCAGAGAAAATGTATATGACCTCGGTTTAAGCAAAGCTCCTAGGTACATCAAAAATGTAACTTATTTTTAAAGATATCAAAATGTAAAACTTTGGGTGTTTGAAAGACCTTTTAAGGAAATGAAGAAAAGAGATACATTCTAGGAGAAAATATTTGCAAAATCTATTTCTGATAAAGGACTTGTATCCAGAATATGTTTAAAACTCTCAACCATATGAAGAAAAGAACCAATTAAAAAAATAGGCAAAAGATTTGAAAAGACAGTTGACTCAAGAAGCTACCTGGATGGCAAATAAGCACACAAGATCTAGCTTGCTGTGGGCACACTACGGGTGCAGTGGGCTTTGGTGAGCTAGTTTGGAATCAGTATCACTGTACATGATATTTAGAACACAGAACAAAATCGTTCTGTGTTCTAAATATTCAACTTACAAACTAATGCAGTTTGGAACATAACTCACTCATATTCAGAGCTATCTATATTTCAGGACCTTATATTCCATCTTTGTAACTGATTTGGTCCTACTTGAGGGATTATTTTGGACAGTCAAGACATCACTACCAAACAAATTTTAGAAAACATCACAAATAGTTGTAGATTATGATTTTTAATCTAAAATTTACTGTTTGGACAGCCTGTGGTCAATTTGTGTAACAACACTAATTTTTTTATTATCAAAATTTTCTGCAGGTATATGGGAAGTGAATTGTTTCAGCTTTGTTCATTTACTCATTTAATATATATTTTATTCTCACATAGTACTATTATAGTCATACCTGATTTTAGCATTCATTTTAATCCCATTCCCTTTCCCTTTTTAAAACACAAATCACAATGTTATTATTATTAAAAGAAACAAGGGGCTGATTTTATCATGATATAAATTCTGAACCAATTACCTAGTGATTTCAGGACAATAAAGGATAAACAGAATAGGAAAATGTTTAAAAGGAGATAGAAAATTTTTTTTTCTAAATTTGATATTTCCTGTTATGGTGTTTAGGTAAGTGACTCTTAAACAGAAGTAATGTTTTCCCAGTGAAATAGTCCAGTGCTGGGAGGGAGGGAATGAAGTAGTTTTCAAATTCATCTGCACCCCTTGAAATTCTGATAGAAGCTCTTTTTCTAGTCTAGAGGGATATTCTACTGTGATTATTATTCCATGTGGTGGCAGAGTTTACCCTATGCTGGGCATATAGGTAATAACATAGCGGCTGAAAAGATTGTGTAATGGGATAGGGATGCAATTCTGGGAGCAATGATGCCCACATTTGAAACCCAGCTTCACAACTTACTAGGTGTCTAAGTTTACTCCTGTTTCTCAACTCTGCAGGACAGTTACCACATCTGTAAAATGACAGTGATAAATATAATAGTAATTCCCTCAGGACTGAAGTATTTAATAGGTATAAAGCATTTAGATAAGTGCCTGGCATATAATAACCTTTTCATATAAATATTATATGCTAATATTTAGAAAATTCTTCTGTTTCTCGAGTCTTACTATAAAGTTATTAACACACTATGATGTTTGCAAAAAGCTTGTCCAATCTAGCTTATTCTGTCCATATTCATTTCACAGCTCACTTGTTTTAAAGTTATGTGAAAATATTACGCGAATGGAATAGTGTAACTTAGATTTTTATTTAGTTTTCATGTAGAATAATTTTTAAAACACTGTTTCTCAATTGAAAGTTTATCCTAGCTAACTCTCTAATCAACATTTACAAATCATCAGTGAAAATAACTATGCCAAGGTACTTACTCTTAATTCCCTGTTTTTGTTTGGCTTTTCTTTGTTTTATTTAGTTTCATTTTTATTCTGCAGAGGAGAGCACACTGCTTGGCATTTCAGGTATTCAGTAGATACATGTTGAATGAATTCATTATTTCTATGTTTTTCAAAGGAATATCCATTCATTCAACAAATATTTTTTAACTAAGAAAAACAAAAATTTATTTAACACTTACTATATGTGCCAGGTAGGGTGCTAATCAAACGTAAGAATGATAGCAAACATTATTATTGTTCTTTTGTATGATTATCCATTGAATCAATTTTTTAATGTTCTTAATATTTTCATTATGTGGATCTAGTACTTGTCTTAGGATGGGATTAGGTTTATACATTTATTTTGAAGAAACCCAAAATAACAATGGCATTAACAAGAACAGACGTGTGTTACACTCTTACACACGGAGGTGGGTAGCGCCGCGCTGCCACGGCTGCTCCACGATCCAAGGCTCCTTCCGCCTGACCCTGACAGTCCCTCAACTTGATTTTTCCTCCAGCTCCAAAATGGCCATTAGTTCTGGACAGGAGGACAGACACTGTTAGAAGACATTAACTGAAAGGAATCCTACAGAAAATGTGTCCAAAACAGAAAAAAAAAAAAAAGGGCTCATATTGCTAAAGAAGGTGGAATGATACTGGGAGGCAAAAAGTCTTTCATTTTGAATGTCTATCTATTCATAAGGAATGTCTATATATTTCATTTCCTTGAACATCAATGGGAGCAATTCCCAAGTTCAATTTTGGATCTGTAAGTAAATTGTACAACTGAGAAACCAAGGTTTTCCAGCAGGGATGGGTAAGGAGTAGGCAAATGGTTATACAGCATGCAAGGGAAGTTTAGAATAAAGAGTGAGCAGGAGAGTTAACAGAAATCATCAGCATAATAGCAAACGAAGCCATGTGAATTTATGAGATCCTCAAGACCTTTAACTTCTAATATGGCAGCCATAAGCTGTATGTTGTTACTCCAATTTAAATTTATTTAAATTTAATAAAATAAAAACATTCAGTTCCTCAGTCACACTAGCTACATTTCAAGTTCTTAATAGCTACATGTTACTACATTGGAAAGCACAGAACATTTCCATGATTGCAGAAAGCTGTATCAGCACCACTCCAGAGTGAGAATTTAGCAAAGAAAAAGGACCTCGTAGCTGGTATGTAAAACATATAGTGATTTTTTTTCTACATTTATTTACTAAGCTCGTTTCATTTTTATTCTTATACTTTAAAATTACTGCACTTACTAATAATAGGCTGACATTTACTGAACTTTTAGTTAGGCTCTGTACTAAAAGCAATATATTATTTATATAATTTAATCTCCCAAATCCTCAAAATAAATTCTATTATAATCCTCACTTTATTGATGAAGAAATTAAGTCTTTGAGTGTGGACAAATTTAGACTACAAACTAATAATAGAAAAGCTCTAGAGCATAATTTAGATCAATCTGAATTCAGACCTACAGATGGATTTTCCAAGTCATCAATCATATAAATGGCAAATAAGTATCACTTTGCCTGCTCCTTTCCAATATTTTTACTTCATTTCTTTTTGTGGTGTTACTTCATTTGCTAAGAACCTCCCAAACAATGCTGAATACCAGTAAAGATAGCTCTTTTCTTCTTAACCTTGACTGGACTGTGCCTCATATATTTTAGCTAAATATGACCCTATTGATTTGAGTTAGCTATTCTTTATTACTTTAAAAGAGTAATAAAACTCATGAAAGATTATAAAAATTGATTTATGAATAATGTCAACTTACTTTTTTATTCCGAGAATAATTTACTTGGTTATTTTGTATTATTCTTTTGTATTCCTGTATTTCTATTTTTTCCCAACATTTTATTTAAGACTCTTGTATCCAGGAAGCAAAAATATTATTTCATTAATTGAATGTGGGTTCTGATTCAGATATTCCTGGGTTTTAAGTGCAATTTTAGTATAAGTAACTTGGTGATTCTTGACAAATTATTTAAAGTCTCTACACCTCTGAAAAAGTTTTATTTATCACTATGCCTAGTGAATAGTATGTATTCAAAACCTTAACGGGCTATAGTGTGTTCTGTCTTAAGCCATTTGGGCTGCTTTAACAGACTGCGTAGCTTACAAACAACAATTCTGGAGGCTGAGAAGCCCAAGACTAAGGCGCTAGCAGATTTGGATCTGGTAGAGGGTCCATTTTCTGGTTCACAGATGGCTTTCTTTCCCTGTAACCTCACATGGTAGAAGGGGTGAGGGAGCTCTCTGGGATCTTGTTTATGGCCTACTTGGCCCTCAAGACCTAATAGTCTCCTAAAGACCCCACCTCCTAAAACTTACCTTGGTGGTTAGGATTACAGCATGAATTTTGGGGGGACATAAACATTCAATCCATTGCATTCCTTTTCATCTTACACTGTCTTTTCCAGATTTCAGTATTAAAATTTTTTAATTTGGAGAACTTTTTAGATTTTCAACTTTTATATTTTCTGAAATAGTTTCTGCTTAAGTGTTTGGTAGAAATCTCACCTAAACTTACATATACAATGCTCTTTTTTTGAGGGGGTAGGGGAAAGTTGAGGAGTTGTTATATCCTAAAGATATTTCAGTTTCTTTCTAGCGGAAAGTGTGTGTGTGTGTGAACAAGAAAATAAAGAGGACATTCCAATGATTAAATCCCAAATTGTATGATGTTGGATAAATCTTACTATTTATGTATTTGGATACTTAAATGATTTTAATTTTATTTCTGATGAAAATAATGGATTTTACCATAAATGTGCAGATTTAAATCAATAAACTGTGAACATTTGAGTCACAACACACAGTATACATTTTACATGACAATTCTCACCTTAAATCAAAAAATATCATTTGAAATGTTAATAAGCATCAAAATAAACATTAAAAACAGGACAATGTGTACATCAACTTCCAGCTTTAGGTAAGTTAAAAAACTTCCAAGATTATTAGGAGCTGCTTGTTAACCAGATGACTATATGGTAAGAAAGAAAGCAATCATTTTCCTGGACTCTTTTTAGTAGTTTTCCTAGATGAAAGTATAAAGAAAAATGTACAAAACTAGAAACCAAGCCATGTGCTACATATATTTAAAAAAAAGCCGATGAAAATGAACCTAAAAATGGAAAATTTTAAATGGAAGAAAATTGATTTGATGATAAACAGAGAATAGATTAAATGTGTACCATATGGCAATTTAGCCCATTTTCCAAAAGTGTGCTATAAACATAACATTAGCACAAGTGATACTGAGCAAAACATTCTTTGAAAGGTGATTTTGCCTGCAGGATTATTACATGTAGTAGAGCTTTGAAGTCATTTTCAAAGTCCATTGTTCTCCGCATTCAAAGATCGTATCAACATTTTTGGCTCACTCCACATTTACAGTAACATTCTCTGGATTATTTCGACACTTGACTTGATTAAAACAAACAAAAACAGCATTCTCTGGAATATTTAAAACAAAGCAGCAAAAGATTCATGGTCAACCCTCTAGGATTTTATATTTTAGCTGAGGAAAGATGATAAATATAATAAAAGGCAAACAAAAGAGGTCAAGTAGACTATAACCCTGTATGTAAGCAAACATGGATTTGCAGATTGTAAAGGTCAGGAAGAGTGCCAGGCAAGGAGAAGGAAGAGCATACAGAAAGATAATGCTGCAAAGGATGAAGGGAAAGTACGCATCTTGAATTGAAGAAGAAACAGAATTTCTCAGATAGAAACACAACGGAAGTAAGGTGCAGAGGAGGAAACCTTATGGTAAGTGAGGGGTACTGAAGCAATCAGCATGACTGAAAGGGATGGTTACTGTAGTCAAGTGGTGGGAAAGAGGTTCATTTAAGATTAGCTGATGGCCAATTTTGGATTTCAAGCTGATGCTTCAGAATGCAATAGGACATATAATATTGACTCTTTAAAAAAAAATGATTGTAACTTCTTTTAGTGAAAAGTATCACATATACCAAAGAACATACATAACACGTATAGCTTAAAGAATGTATGTAATAATAAATAGCCACTGTATTTCTCATCCCTTTTCCTTCTCAGCCTTCCTTGCAGCCTAGGAAGTGAGAGCTGAGGACTGCCTGGCAGTAGTATTCTTTGTAATCTGCCGGGAAAGCCCATGGCTATAGCTACTTCCCTCATCAACTTGACCTGTATGTGCAGCTAGGATATCCACTACAATATGGCAAAGATGGCAGGAGTGCAAATACTGTAGTTCTAAGTCATGGCCAAGAGTGAACACCCTGGCTCAGAGCCCCGGGCACAAGCCTTTGGCTCCTCATCATCACGCACCTGCTAGGTGGGCTGAGGTGAGTCATTTTTTTGTGCCTCAGTGTCATGTTACAAAGGAGTTAAGAAAAATAAAAGGACCTAACTGTCTTTGAGGTTTGAGTGAGCTCTTAGAATAATACCTGGAAAGCAGTAAACACGGAGGAAACAAAATTTTTTTGTTGTTTACTATCTCTTTTTCTTTTTCCTCTTCCTCTTTCCCTGTCTTCCGTGTGTGTGGGGGGGGCGGGGTGTGTGTGGGTGTGTCTACCAATAGCATTGTGTTAAAGTCAGCCAAAGACTTTCCCTGTGTATTCAATCCAAAAGTCCAAATCCAAATCTCAGAAAAAGTTTTCTAAGAATCCCCACCAGGGCTTTTGGAAAAGAAGTTAAATTCTTGCTATTTAAAAATGTGGTCCGTGGACCTGCAGCATCATCCCTGGAAGCTTCTTAGAAATGCAAAATCTCAGACATCCATACCATGTCCTCCTACCTTTGCCAGACATAGGGAATCAGAATCTACATCTCAATAGGACACCCAGAGTATTCAAATGCACATAATGAGCTTGGAGATTTTAGAGCTGCTGAGGTTTTAGACTTTGAGTTTATTCTATAATGGCTTTCTGAGATCTTAGGATGTGGTAAATGTATTTTGGCTGTGGGCTGGATGTGAATCCTTGCAGGCCAGAGGGAAGACTGTGATCAACAGAACCATCATCCCTCCCCTCCTCCAAAGAAGTCTACATCTAAATCCCCTGAACTGTGAATATGTTATGGCAAAGAAAGGTAGCAGATGGAATTAAGGTTGTTAATAAGCTGACTTTACATAGGGACACTATCCTGGATTATCTGGGTTACCACAATGTAATCACAATGGTCCTTAAATGTAGAAAAGGGGAACAGAGTCAAGGGCAGAGTGATGCAAAATGAAAAGGATGCAACTAGCCATTGCTGGCTTTGAAGATGGTGGGCGGCCATGGGCCAAGGAATGTGGGCAGCCTCTAGAAACAGGAAAAGGCAAGGAAACATCCTCTTTCCTAAAGCCTCCAAAGAGGAAGGTAGCCCTGCCAACACCTGGATTTCAGCCCTTTGAGACTCCTCCGGATGTCTGGCCTATAGAACTGTAAGATAAATTTCTACTGTTATAAGTCAATATGTTTGTGGTAATTCCTTAAAGTAGCAAAAGAAAACTAATCCACAGAAGCACTCTTCTATTTGTTTCAGCTTAGCTCTGTAGAGTTCCTACAGTATTTTGCAACAAATTTCCTCCTGTAAATAAAGTATCACTTCTTGTTTGCCTACTGTCTTTCATATTTTCTTACTTTCAAAAACGGGAGGCTAATGCATTAAAAACAATCCCCAAACTTTATTTAGCTACTGCCCTCAATTTTTTTCCCACAGTAAAACTGAACATTTTCTTGTTTACTTTTAAGTTGGCCTCCTGAACCTTTGTCTTTGTATACTGAGAATATGTGATGAATTAAAAATCTCAAGAACAAAAAGGGGATAAACTGGTATCCTTGAACATTTGTTCTGCTTCTAAGTAATCACAGATTTATTTTATTAATATGTGTCAATAACAGATGAAGGATATCTTCATATTGGGTGAAAGAAAAGGTGAATACATTGTTACTGTCACAAAGGATGTCCACACAGGACCAGCCCTGCTTTCCTCATATCACCAGACAATTCATATTTGGAAACTTGTTATGACAGATATTATTCTCCATTGCACTTTGAGTAATATGAACCAAATAGAGACTTCTATTATGTGGAAATAATTAGGAGGTCACTTAGTATATCAAATGATTATACACTTGAATATCTTTATATTCAATAAGAAACAATATTATCTCTGAGAAATATTTCTATTTTGTCATAGTTACATTGTCTTTTGTGTAAAACTAAAACCTCCCTCATGGACCATACTTCTGAAACTGAGCTTTTGATTCAAATATGTAACATGGTACAATTTGTGTTCACATACCTAATGGTGAAATGTTTTCAGAAGGATCTATACAAGCCAATAACACTATGAGTATGATGAGAAAATGAGCAGCTGAATTGCTGAGTATAGATGTAATTCTCAATTATACTACCAAAGACATTTGCCATAGCAAAAAAATACACTGACCCTGAAGATAATGAACAAATGGAAAGTGAAACCTAGTAAAATGGCAATGGATCATTTGTACATACTTTGATATCCACTGAATTATAAAGTGTGTGTGTCTGTGTGAGTATTCATGTAGTTAATGATTCAGGTATGCAATCTGACTTAGAGTTTTCTGTCATACCAAGGTCATCTAGAAATGTAAATGTCATGTCTGGGAATATCAACAAATATTGTGATGATGAAACTATGCACCTTGGTAGGAAAGAAGACACAAATTAGAAGAATTTCCATTAACCTCTATTTCAAAGGCTTGTCTACAGCCTCTCTATGACTGACTGAAAGGATGCAGTAGATTCAGGGTCTCATTACTTCCCTTTATAAGTTTCAAATATTCTGAAAAATTAGCTCACACCCTTCATGTAACTAGTATCAGACTAAGCTTCTTGAAATACTACTTTCATCCATATCTGTCCCTTACTTAAAATAAATGGCTTTTTATTTCTCACTGTATTATTTATTCAAGAAACACTTGGTCAACAGCAACTGCATAGAAGACACAGTGCGAGGAAGTGGTCAGGGAAGGGGAGTTGGGGAAAAGAAGTAAAATACAGTTTACTAGAAGGAATAAAATGTCTACAACTATGTGGAGCGGTAGAATACAAGTGCTGTAATGGGGGAAGGGGAATTTCATGTAGAACTTGGGACCTCAGCTGGATCTTGAAGGGTGAATGTGGAACTTAAAAGGCAAGGCTGGGAAGAGGCTGGTATTCCAGGCAGAAAGAAATGCCCAGAAAGGCTAAGGACAGTTCAAGGAGCACAGTTGTTCCTTTTGGCTGAACCATGGAATACCCAAGGGGGTGTACAGAAGTGTGCCAGGGCGAAGCCAGATGAGTCAGGGCTTGTGCACAGAGGGCTGGGTGCCTGGCAGGGCAACAGTATCCATCTGATGGTGGCATGGGAGGCAATGGAGGCTACAGAGCACAGGTGGTGCCAGATCAGCCTCAGGCTTTTGGAAGATAAACATGAAAGATAAATTGCAAAGGGGCAAGGACACTAGTTAGGAAGAGTTACAGGGGTTCTAGCAGTGAAAAGAAATAGGAGAAAAATAAATGCAGTTATAAATTTGACAATGGATGTGCTGAGAAGTTACTGAGAAAAGCCATCAACTGAGCCCTTACAACAGACTGAAAACCAGCTGGTACTGTTAATGATGACAGGTCACCGGCAGGAGGAACAATGAGTTCTGTTGTGGATATGTTAAGCTAGGAGTGCCAGTGGATTTCCAGGTGGAAATGTCCAACAAATGTGCTTCAGGAGGGAGGTTAGGAGAGAGCCTGAGACCGGAGCAGTCACCCAGCCCACAGGCAGTTCCTAAAGACACGGGAGTGAAAAGGAACCAGCAGAGGAAAGAGGCCAAGCGGAGGCCTTCGGAGGATGTTAGAGCCAGAGTCAGAGAGCACACAGGAGTTCAGCAGAAGCCGTGGGAGAGGGGATGTCCAATGAGACGGGTGTTTAAAACATTATCCAGTGCTGAAAAGAGGACTATGGAGTAGAATATGGATGAAGAAATAATAACTAACATTTAGTATACACATAGCATATATCAGGCATTATGTTAAACATTTTACATTTATGATCTCATTTAATCCTGATCCCAAAACACAAAGAGATAGACTCTACTATTATCATCAATTAACAGATGAGAAAACTAAGGCTTTCAGGATTTAAGGCACTAGTCCAAGGATGTCATGCTAGTTGGTACTGGCAGAGTAAGGATGCACTGGGCTCTCTGACCCCAAAGACCATTTTCTCACAGTTAATGAACTCCCGTGCCCACATGTACCGCTGTGATGGGACTTTGTTACTGAATTGTCCCTTACACTCCTCAAAACCGGCCCTCAGAGTCCAGTTCAAGAACATCTTTTCCGGAAAGTCTTCCTAACACTCTAACTATCCTCTCTTTATAATGTTCAGAGCATTTGCTCTTTAAGATATACAGGGCCACTGGGTTTGAGGTAATGTCCTATGTTGTACGTGAATGACTGAAGTGCATCGTTCTCTCCTCAACTAGGTTGTTGGCTCCTTCAGACAGAGATTTATCACCTTTTATATTTCTTTTGTACCCTACAAAGCAACTTGTCAGTCAGAGGCATGATGTAGCCAGTGAGGAAACAGCTGTTATGAATTAACTCATGTCTCCAGACTCTAAAAGAAATCAGAATTAGGTTGAGGGTGAATTGGACAAAATATGGAAGGTTAAAATTCCCAATCCTGTGATAAATACTTTGCCATATTTTCCAGGAAAGGTGATAAATCTTTGGAGGCAAATAGCATCCTTTGTGAAAATTTAGTTCAATACTTTAGAAAGATGAATGGTTATAATTCAGAGAATGAGCAAAGATGTATCTTTATCCTTACTTTGTGTGTGTATATTAACCATCTTTTCTTTGCAATACTGGACCAGCTAACTATAACTCAAACTTCAGATGTTTATGCTTAGAAAAAAAAAATGTTTCTATTTTGGACTATATAGCTCTCATCAGCATTTAGTTTTAGAAATAGAAACTTTTTAAACTCAGAATTTCTAACAGTAAGACAGATTCTCATTTTGATGATGACAGCTGATTTGGGGAAAATGTTTATTTCCATTTTAAAGTCTTCAAAGACACACATAATAACTCTCCATAGTTACGGTATTCTACAGGGGAAGACACGATGCAGTTTTGGACTGGGTCTGCACAATTCTTTCAAAGGTCTTCCTACCTTTTTTAATAGTTTTGTGCAATTGGATACAGAGACTCTGTCCCACTGGTAGCTTGAAACCTCCCTTCTCCCTTCCCCTCTCAGTTGGAATCCTTTGGAGTTCTTTCTCGCTTGAGTGGAGAGTTTGTTCTACGATTCAGTTGGTGACACGCTTGCTGGACATGCCTGACTGCCTGGATGGACTGGCGAGCAGCAGGGCCCACACACTGGGTGTCTGGGTGGAGGCATTCAGGGGAGTGCCTATGGGAGGTGTGCTCAGCTGGGAGAGAGTGGGGAGCTTTACGCTGGTGGTCCTCATTCTGACATGTTATCAGCTACCCTTGTTTGTCACTGTGACAGCCATGCTTCTGCAGCTGCTCCACACTCAGCGACCTCCAATACCCGGTTCTCAGGGCTGCATCTTTTTCCTGTTGTCCATACTAGGATCCATGTTTAGGTAATCCCTTATGTATCTGTTTCCCCATTTGGGTTTTCCATGTTTCCTCCCAGAGGGTCAGCCACAGACGCTAAATCAGGGGCTGGGGACTTGCTCTATTAGCTGATAGATGTTCTGGATTCCCAGTCAAGGCCTCGGCCTGTAGGCCCTGTAACTTGACTCACCAATCACCAGGTTTTCAGTGGCCTGAACCCCTCTATGCCCCAGCTTTTCCATCTATAAAAGGAGAATAATAATCGCATTGCTTATCTAACAAAACATTTTGAGGAGTCCTTGTAATGTGACTAAGACAATACTTGACACTCTGTTAAATACTGAAGAAGGCAATCTATCATCACTACCGTTCCTTCCACCGGAGGTGAGACAGGGCTGATGTTACCACCAGCTGACAATATACTAATGTCAGAGTTTTGCTGTCAGAGCCTTCTCTGCTCAGTTCTTAAAGCTCCATCTATTCTACTTCATTCCCCACAGTCCAGCCTTGACCACCTCCTCTGTGCTGAAGTTAATGTGACCTGTTGGCTCAAGCCCTCCAGAGGCAGAGGTCATGCTGGCTCACTGTGTTTCTTTAGGCTGGTGTTACCAAGTGCAACATGTTTTTTTCTCCTAATACAGGCTGGCATTCCTTGGCTCATGGTCCCTCCTCCCTCTTCAAAGCCAGTAACATCAAGCCAAGTTCTTTCATGCTGCCAGCTCATGGGTACTCTTTCTTTTGCCTGTTTCCTCTACATTTAAGAACTGTGGTGATTATATTGGACCCACAAATAGTCTATTTTAAAGTCAAATGATTAGCAACTTTAATTCCATCTGCAACTTTAATTCTCCTTTGCCACGTAACCTAACATATTCACAGGTTCCAGGGAGGGATTAGGACATGGGCATCTTTGGTACATCACAATTCTGCCTTCTGCAGAACCTTACAAGTCAGGTGGAGGCAGGGGTTTCTCCTGGTATGGGCTGGGAAAATTAAATGAGAACAGTTGTATCAGTTGCCTACGGCATAGTCACAAGCAGTGGCAAAGCCAGAACTATCACCCAGTTATACTGATGTCCAATGTAAGGACAGGTACTTCCACTACAAACTCCTTTATTCCTTAAACTTTCAAATACAGGCTCCTTTCTCTTCTCACTTTCTGGACAATGTCATCTACTGCCCAGCTTCATTATCCCATGAATGTTTGTCCTCCCCAAGGTCCTAGCCCCAATATCTGTCGGGAGTTTAGATTTCTATTACTAGCTATCTTAATAGGTAGTTGGATTTTTCAGGTCACAGGAGCCTTTGATGTAAAATACTAAAAATCAAACTCACCAATTTCTCCTCAAAACCTGCTTCTCCTCCTAGGTTCTTACTTAAATTCGATCAAACTGCCCATTCCTCACACATGGATCATTTTTGCGTTGTTCCTCTTCGCTGTCTCCAAATACCCAGTAACAAAGTCCTAGTCTCACATTTCTGCCTTTTCCATTTCTCCTGCTTGACTAAAGCTACTGTCACCTCTTACCTGGATTTCTGCTTCAGCGTCCTTTCTTTCTGCCTTCACTCTGGTCTCTGTTTGCATTCTACTCACAATGTTTTAGCAAGAGGTAAACCACGGCTTTAGTGAATAATGACATGACTCTTTCTATAATCCTAAGATCTGTTTCTCTGTTTGACCTCATCTAACTCTCCTAACCCTGGATCCCTCACTCCAGCTTCACTGAAATTCTTTCATTTTGTGACACACATGCATTCCTTCTCGCTTCTGGCCTTTGAGTATCTGATTTCCTCAGAATGCTCCCGTGGATAAAGTGAAGGTTCCTATAGTCAGGATTCTCACCTGGCCCTGGTTGGCTTGGTCACTACACACGTGTGGGCAATACGTTGTTATGGACTCTACGTAACGAGCTCTGCCCAGTGCTCTGGGCACAAGGTGGCATGGCTGCAAGGCTGCAGGAGAGCAGAGACTGGAGTGGTGGCAGCACCTAGGGCAGAGACTGAGATGGCCGCAGGGGTAGAGGGGCCCAGAGGCAGGGACAGGCTTGCTGCATGCAGGCTCACTCTGAGTGGATGGGATTCTAGTGATTGACCTGCCACCACAGGAATAAATTTGGATATAACCCTTTCACCCCAAGAATGTTCTACTGTCATTTCTTTGGTCACACTGAATCCATAGTAAACTTGCGTGGGGCTGAAACCCATTGGCAAGACAGCTCCCCATTCCTACCCCATCTGGCTGAGTCCTAGTCATCCTTCAGTTTTCAGCTTAAACCTCATTTGTTCTCCCTTGACTTCTGTCTTCTCCTTAGTATGGGTAGATAGCTTCCTCACCGGCTTGTCTTCACCGTGATACTATATGAAAACTGTAACTTGTTTACCCTCGATTTGGCTCTAGGTCCCAAAATGGTAATTGCATGACTATCTCAAGCCCCAATTTATCTCATGATGGCACAGTGCCTGGCATATAATAATAGATGCCCAATATGCTTTTGTGATATGAATAAGTGGCATGCTTAATTATATTAAGGCAGAAACTTAAGTGGAGTTGAGAAGGAGCCCATTTTTACACAATAATACTATTGCGGTCTTTCATACACTTGATCTTCTCTATTGTTCCAAGTCCCTAAAATCCATAGCTGAACCACATAGGCCACCATGCCAGGTCCCAAGGCCAATGATTATTCTATCCAGTTGTGATTAACTTCTGGCTATACATTAAAATCACCTGAGGGGCTTTTAAGGTATGTCCATGTTGGATTATATCTACAGACACTGAACAGGTCTCACAGATGGTGAAACATAGGTATTTTTTTAAAGTCTCCTGTGATTTTAATAAGTAGCCAAAGTTTAGAACTACTTGTGTGGTCAAATTTAAAGATACTCCCATGGGACTAAGAACTTTCTGACAACATATGGGCCATCATGACCTCTACACCTTGAGTTCCACACTGCCCTGCAGAGAGTGGCCAAAACAACAGCCATAAGAAAAAAGTTCTGTTCTATCAAGGCAGCATCTCATACCAGCAATGGTACTTTGAGGGGTAGAATTTTTGGATTGGCAGCATACAAGGTTTAATATGACTGTTGTAAATAAGTCACTTCTTTGGCACTTATAATTAAAACAAACATCCCCATGATTTGTCACCATTATATAAAAACAGAAGAGCTACATTTCCACCAAACTATGTGGGCGCATTTAGAATAGTCTGAACTAGCATTCACTATGGGAGCTTTAAAAAGAGGTTTTCCCCTTCCTAATGCCTGCCGTAATGAAGAGGCAGCCTTCCTTTGTTGAGGGCTTTTAGAGATATACACATACAATTCTAGGTAGTTGCTCCACCAAAGTAAGTAGCATATTAAACTTTCATGGATGCATATAAATGCAATATTTTAAATGTGAAACAAAGCACACAACCAAGTTTTATGTAAAACTTAAATTTTTCTACTTCGGTATTGTGGTTTTAGATAATTAACCTATAAGTTAGCCCCACCCCTTATAATAATAATATGAGTGGGCCATTGTAAGAGCATTAAAATGCCCTTAAATGGAGTTCACAACAGACTTCCCATTCATTTTTTAAAATTCTGCTCAAAAGAAAATGTAATGTTCCAATAGCCTTTGGTCTAAATGTACCTATCAGATGGTTCAATTCCTGCCTTTAAATTTCTCTATGTACACAATTAAATAAAAAATTAAATATCCCTAGAGCTTCAGATTGTCTTCACATTGCCTTGTTTGCATTCTGAAAGCAAGAGAGCGCTCTGACTGTAGGATTGGGCTTTAATCCAAGAGAGTATCACAGCATGGACTGAACCACTAGGCTTCAGTCAAGGGGAACATCACAGAATGACCATTCTTGGGGTTGCCTTAAGAGAAAGGATTGTTTCTCTTTAGAGACAGGAGACAAAACAATCATAAATTTTGGAGGCCACCAGAAAAAGGGATTTAAATATATGTGATACAAGGAGACAGAACATTTTCCCTTCATAATTGAAGTGTAGTTTAAATGTAAATTAATGGAAACATTACAAACTCAGTTGACTTTTTTTTTATAAGGATGGCCATGGCCATTCTTAAAATACTAATTCGATATCTTCAACTTCCCCTGGTTCAGCCTACTCTGAATGCTACTCCACAAACACCTGCTTCACCCATCCTTCCTCTTTGTCCTTTCAAGAAATAACTGTTATCATGTCTTTATTGGGAGCCTGATTAACAGAAGATTTTTATGATACTGGAAGTTATTTGAGACATACTTTTGCCAAATAACTACAATAGTTTTCTCTGAATTGGCTAATGTTGATTCATTTCACAGTAACTAAATTTTATATGACTACAAATATCCTCAAATAAAGAGGTGAAGTACAGACAATGTGCAAGAAAGCAATTATTCTAAGGCCCTGTTATTTCTTAAACAATTGCTCAGTAATACATTGTATATTTTGAAATCTTCCTTTATTTGATAATGAGTTTGTGCATTTTTTTCAGTACAAATAACAAACATCTGTCCTTTACTTAGAGACAATGTCTGGAAAGCATTTAAGTTACACAAGCAGTACAATTCTGGTACCCTGACAAATTGGTTAAATTCTAAAAATGTTACAACTTATGTCTTCACTGCTTAAGGTTGATATTGAGAAAATACCTCTTTGAAGTCAGAAATCTAGAACTTTAAGTACTTTGTTTCTGAAGCCCATCACGGTTGGATTTTTGTGCCCAAGGATTGTTGAAGATGCAGGAAATCCGATACTCTTTACTGCAAGTTTGGGTCAAATCATTCCATTTATTTCCCCACAACTGTAGCAAATACAAAGTTCCCATATTAAAACTAATATAATCCCAGAGAACCCAGAAATCAATGCAAGAACATAGCCATGTGTGATAATTTTACATGTCATTTTGACTGGGTCATGGGGTGCCCAGATACTTGGTTAAACATTGTTTCTGCACACGTCTATGAGGGTATTTCCAGAAAAGTTTAGTATTTGAGCTGGTAGCCTGAGTAAGGCATCATCCAATCCATTGAGGTCCTGAATAGCACAGAAGTAGATGAAGGGAGAATTCACTCTTTCTGCCTGACTGTTGAGCTGGGATACTGGTCTTCTGCACTTCAACTGGGACTAACACCATTGGCACTTGTACTAGACTCAGACCTTCAGACCTTCAGAACTATACCACCAGCCTTCCTGGTTCGCCAGCTTGCAGATGGCATATTGCACTACTTCTTAACCTCTGTAGTCATGTGAGTCTGTTCCTTATAAGAAATCTCTCTATGTATATACACATAGATATATATGTGGATGTATATGTGTATATATATATCTTTGTATTATATATAGATTTATTAGAATATATTCTTATAACTATACAGTAATATATATAACATATATAAGGGATAGATTTATTATAAGGAATATTACTATAAATAAGAGATTATAGGGATATATATATTATACTGAATATATGCATTATAAATAAGGATATATAGAGAGAGAGAGTATAAAGGACTTTTAAAGAGAAAAGAATTGAATAGTATGTCTAGAGAAGAACTCACAGAGAAGTTACCATCTGAGTGAGAGTGAAGGAAATGAAAGTGAACTGCATAGATATCTGGGGCAAAAGCATTCCAGGAAGAAGGAACAGTATGTGCAAAGACCCAGAGGAGGAAGCAGACTTGGTGAGTTCTACGAATAGTAAAGAGACTACTAAATTAGGATTTAATTAGATCACCCGGCTGTCAAAGTGTGAGTAGAATGTTTTCGGGGAAGTCAGAAGCATGTGAGAGATGAAGCTGGTTTAAACAGGGTGAAAGCAGTAGAGAAAGAGAAAAGTGATTAGCATCTGGATACATACTGAAGGCAGAATGAAATGATCTGAAAACAGAGCAGATGTAGCCTATGAAAGAGAGAGCAAAGATGACTATAAGGTTGTAGTCTGAGCAGCAGACACCATGGAGTGGCCATTCACCTAGAAGGGAAGAGGATGGGAGCAGCAGGTCTAGAGGAATTAAGGAGGAGTCCAGTTTTGGACACGTATTGCCTTTGCAAACCTTATCAAACATTCCAAATGGAGATGATGAGTAGCCTACTCAACCCAGTGGCTGCCAACTGGATATGAAAGTCTAGAGTTCAGGGGAGACATCTTCCAACTGGAAAAAGTTTAGAGTGAATCTTCAGAGAAATCTCAGAAACAAGGAGGATGGCCAGGCAATGGAAACTGGCACATGTGATCCTAGATTTTAAAAAGAAAGTAGGAAAATGATAGGCCAATAAACTTAAAATATAAATTTCTGATTGAATTATTTGACAGTTGAGAGCACTGAGAGCACTGAGGGGGGAAAAAGCTGATTAGTTGATTGGTTTGAGCCAGCTAAAGTCACTCTGTCTAAGAAGTCAGTCATTTATAAGTGTTCTTTT
Organism: Manis pentadactyla; assembly: GCF_030020395.1. Lineage (NCBI taxonomy): Eukaryota > Metazoa > Chordata > Mammalia > Pholidota > Manidae > Manis > Manis pentadactyla. Next base: position 69,132,499 of record NC_080029.1, on the reverse strand, counting down.
CGGTATATGCTGAAAAATGAGGGAGTAACCAGAGCATAAAGCATCTAGCTTTCTGCAAAGCATGGTGCAGTGTGGCTAAGGTTAGCCCGATACATTAAAAAACCAAACCAAACCATGAGCTGTACATTAAGCATACAGGCTGCTCATTAATGGCTTCAGGTCTATCACGAGGAAAGCATCTGGTAATACTCCATGGAGCCAAGTACTTGCCTACTTATGTGCTTATGTATAAGGTTTTTGGTTTTGCTTTTTACAAATCATTATTTTGGAAAAAGAGATGAGAAGCTTGGTTATAAGATTTGAGGTAAACACAAAGCTAGGAAAGGCCAGCTGTTATGAGACATGAAAATCAAATCTCCCCAATTTTGAAATAATTATCTGTTACAGACTAAAGCTGATCCCTTTGCTTCACATCTTCCAGCAGGTTCACACTTTTAAAATGTCTATAAAGATGGTTAATGGTTATGAGGTTTCTTTTGGGGGTGTTGGAAATTTCTAAAACTAGATGGGGATGGCCACACAATTCTGTGAATATACTGAAAACCACTGAACTATAAATTTTAAATGGCTGAATTTTATGATATGAATTAAATTTCCATAAATATATATTTTTAAATGTCTATAAGACCTAGAGGAAAATAAACCAGAATGAATAAAGTGAACCACTTCCTTTTATTTCAACCTGTTCTTCTTGGAACATTCAGCTGTTTCAATTTTTTGTTTTCTGTCATTTGCTAGAGACACAGTTTCTGCTAAATATTTCTGAATTATGAGAGGCATAATTTGCAGTTGCAAAGATGAGTGGCAATTGATATGGCCTCAGTGTTAGGAAGACAGTAGAGAGTGGAGGTGAGTGTAGTGCACAGGAGAGTTGAAGATCCATCAGAGGAGAGGCTACCTACTCCAGGTGGTGGCTGGCAGGGAATACTGAGCTTGAGTGCCAGTTTCTCTGGATTTTCAAGAAAACTGGAATCCAGCTTTTATATGAAATCTCTACATTTTAAAATGGTGTAATTTTCTGAAGAAAACATTTTGCTGGGTCAATAAAGCATACCTGCAGGTTGCATCTGGTCCATGTACCATGTCCCCTTATTTAAGTCCATTCCTACTCTGACCAGATAATTTAAAATCTCAGTATCAGGAGCTAAAACATATGGCTATGTCTTTTGAAAAGTATTCTTACACTGTGCTCCAAGGCAGATGGCCACTTATACTCAGATGGCAAATGATAACACAAACACAATACCCAGTGTTTCTATTGCAGAAATGAATACATGCACACAGGATTATACATTTAACAATTAAATTCAAAATTCCATCCGATTACTATTTTCTAAAATAAGGATAGTCCACATCACGTATGCAGATCTGCTTCTTGTAACATTTAAAATTTCATGAAACTGTTTTAGGGCACCCACTAATTAACAATGTTATCCTATTGTTAATGTCTATTTTCTTAAAATCTATGCAAAATAACTTTTGGGGAAAGGGAATAATATTTTAATATAAAATTTTGTTTTGTAAATTGGACTAAAGAAATTCTAGCTAATCATACTTCAGTTCCTTTTCATTGTTTTTGACATGATTGTGCTTGAATTTCTCCAACAATTTCAGCAAATGTATTTTAAACCTAACAAACAGTAAGCTTTAATGTATTCCTGTTTGACATAACAAAATTGTGTAACTCCCACAGCTTTCTACTTTTTGATATTATATAAGAACCCTGTAATTTTATATGCCAGAGAAGACAGAGCACCTGAGAATAAATGCCTGTTCAAAGTTGTAGAGCAGTATCTGAAGAGGTACTACGCATTTCTAAAGTAACCTGAGGTCAAAATTCACAAGAAAATGAGTGATGCTCAAAAAACTTCACTGAGGCATATTTTTTTATTACACCTTATATTTCCAAAAACTGTTATTAATCATATGGGATCTGTCAAAGCATCAGTATTTGGAGTACTAACCCAGTATTTCCTTACTTCAAAATGTGGATATTTGAAACTAAGTTTTGGAAAATTTGAAAAAATGACATTTAAAACATATAAATAAATGTTTCTAATTATTATTATTTGGATCATGAGATTATATATAAAACTTGTTAAATTACTAACAGTGAATGACATAGCTGTGATGTGGCTCCCTAGGAAGTCGTTTTTCAATCAAGAGAGCAACGTAACCAATGTAGCAGGGTTATTTATAAGGAAAGCATAGTGCAGTTTGAAATTTCATAAAGCAAGCTTTATCTAGCTCTAGCAAGCTTGACAGGGAAGAAATGTGATAGTAAAACATGCTCTATTAAGGAAAAATCATAGATGGTGGGTACAATTTGGCCTTCTAAATTAATTTCTGGCTTCCCAGGTTGTCACTGAAGTTTAAAAGCTATAGGGAAATTCTAGCCTTTCCAATTCCTTTTTAGCTTTCTTATAATGAAGCCTTTATTACTCTTAAAGTTGGAGAGGGCCTACCCTGCTCATTGGAAGACCACCATCCTAACCCTCCATATGCACATATGTAGAGCCATTTGACAATGCTTGAGTCTCCCAGACAGCTCCACCCAATATGCAATAGCACCAATTGCTGGTGTGAGTATTGACAGTCCACATAATCATGTTCCATTTGCCCTGAAATTAAGGACAAAATTAACAGCAGTTAGGACTCTATAAAAAAGTCAGAAAACACAAAGTTCACCCTGCACTCTGCCTTAATGAAGTAAAATAAATTTTACTTTTGGATAAAAAAAGAAATTTTGTTTGGGACTAAGTGAAGAAGTCTTTTCCTGTTAGATGCTTCAGTGCAAGTACAGATTGACATAGTCCGGTGCAGCCTTGGACAGAGTACGTAATGCAGAATATAATTTGCTCACTTTTTTTCACTTAATTCAATGTCAGGAATATTTCCATGTCAATAAATATAGATTGCTTACAGTTTTCCTTCTAACTACTATATAATATTTCATGACAATGAAGTGTCAAAATTTTTTTGGTCATTAATGGGCACTTATAGTGAATTTTAATTTGTTGCTAATAACTTTGTCTCTTTACATGTAAGAGTTTATTTCTAACGAATGGATTGCTAGAAGAATTGCTGGGTCAATGAGTTTGCTCTTTAAAATTTTTGAAAGGAACTACCAAGTTGCCTACCAAAAGAACTTTACAAATTTGTTTAACCAATAACATGTGAGGCTGCACATTTCTCTGTACTCTCATCAGTACTGGATATTGTCTGGGTTTTTACTTTTTAGACAATCTACTAGGTGAAAACTATATTAATTTGAATTTTTTACTTACAAATGAGGTTGACCATCTTTTCAAATGTTTATTAACAGTCTCTCATTTGTCCTCATACTTCTAATTCTCCTTTTGTGAAGTGTCTGTCCAGACCTCTGCACATTTTTCCTTTAATTTCACTTGTTCTTATGTCTGCAGGAGATCCAAAACCTTAATCCTTTGTCTTATATGGAAAAACATTCTCCAATCCTTGTATTAGTGCTTTATGTTTATGACATTATTTAATTGTTCAGAAGTTTAAATATTTTCATAAGTTTGGGTCTGACAATTATTTCCTTTATAGACTTAGAGTTTTATACGGCCCTTCAGAATGCTTTTACCTACAATTTATAGATTTGCTTCCTGGCTCTTGATTTAAAATTTATTTTAGAATTTATTTTCTAAGTGAATATACAATTGACCCAACATTACCTATTGTATAATCCATTTTTTCTTTCTACTGATCCAAAATGAAACTAAATTTTTATACACAAATATGCCTCTTTCTTGACTATATTTTTCTACTAATCTGCCTATCTCTAAGTCAAAAGCACATTGTTTTAATTATGTAGATGTATAGTATGTTTTGATATCTGGAACAGTGAGTACCTGGAGGAAAAATGAACATTCTTATGGCCAGGATCCTCACCTGACTCTAAACTACTTCATGATGTAATTGGCCTACTGCTAGGCTACTGTTTACACACACATTGGCAATGAGCCATTATTGTCAGTGTTACTATACAAAGAGCTCCGCCCAGTTCTCTGCTGGAGACAGACATTCTTTTGTTGTTGTTCAGTCTCACCGAATCTAGAGTGAACTTGTATGGGGGCAATACCCCTCAGGCAAGACAGTACCCCTCTATCATTCTTCTTTTAGATGGGTTTTTAAATTTTTATTATGAAAATTTTCCAACTTGTAGAAAGAACAGTATAGTGAACTCCCATTCCCAATACCAGATTCAAAACTTACTGAGATTTTGAAACATTTGCTTCACCTACCCCTTTTAAATCTTTCTTTCATTCTTTGCAAGTATTTTAAAGCAGATTACACACATTTTGTCATTATACCCCTACATATTTTAGAGTGTTATTTCTTTAAAAAAGACATATTCATACATAATCACAAATGCCATAACATCTATTGAAACTAACAAAAACTTCATTTGTTGGTAATTCTTATTTCATAAACAAATGTCTCCAACATTTCAGAACTTCTTTTTATCATTGATTTGTTTGAAAAAGGTCCAAATAAATTCAACAGATTACATTTGGTTGTTATGTCTCTTAAATCACTTTTAGTTTAGGACAGATTCCTTCCTTCCTTCCTTTCTCCCTCCCTCTCTCCCTTCCTTCCTTTTTCTTCTTTCTTTCCTTCTCTCTGTCAAATACCACTGACATGTTGAAGAAGCCTGATCATTTCCACAATATATGGTTGCCCCGCTTTAGTAATGCCGACCAATGAGTAGATTCAGGTGGTTATAGCTTGATTTTTCCATTCTGAGATTCCCCACCAAGGTTTCTTATGCTGTGGAAGCTCGAAAAGGATGGTCCTCAGCCCACCAGCATCAGTATTACCTGGAAACTTGTTTGAAATGTACATTCTTGGCCACACCCTAAATGTACTGAATCAGAAACTCCAGGGGTGAAGCCCAACAATCTGTGTTTTAACAAGTTCCCAGGAGATTTTGATGCACACTAAAATCTGGGAGCCAAAGCTTCCTGCCTGAATCAGTGATTTTGTTAGAGGCAGCAAAATAATGATTTTTAAAATCTGTCATTTAATCCACATTGTTAGATGGAATATTTCTATAAAGAATATCTTTTCCCATAAACTGGTGCTATTTGACTGTTTTGCAATGCAGTTAGTACAGGAAAGGCAAGATAAATTCTTAATTATTTCCTTTTACTTGCTATCATTTGCAATAATTAGTGCCCCAATTATTTCCTGTGGTTTCACTATTTTTTATTTTTCATCCTATTTTTGTCTTATACATTATGAGTTCACAGATTTTTATATATATTCAATATGTTTCCATCAGTTGACTTATTGTTCTTTTTGATGCTTAAATTGTGCCATATTTACTCTTTGGGAGACTTTGTTGGCTCCTGTATCCTTCTGACAAGACTTAATAGTCCTATTTTTTTCTTGAGTGAAATAAATGGTTGTTTTATTTTCCTAGTTTTATTAAGAAATAACTGAAATACATCACTGTATAAGTTTAAGGCATATAGCATGATGGTTCAATTTATGTATTGTGAAATGATTACCACAATTCATTCAGCCAACAGCCATCTTCTCACACAGATACAGTCAAAAGAAAGTAAAAAAGAAAAGAGGAAAAAAATTTTCTCCTTGTGTTGAGAACACATAGGGTTTACTCTCTTAACAACTTTGCTATGTATTATACAGTAGTGTTAGCTATAGTATCATTTTGTACATTACATTCCAGGCACTTACTATAACTGAAAGTTTGTACCTTTTTACCATTCTAAGTTGTCTTTTAATATTCCACATATAGGTGAGATCATACAGTATTTGTCTTTGTCTTATTTCACTTAGCATAATGCTTTCAAGGCCCATCCATGCTGTTGCAAATGGTAGGATTTCCTTATTTTTTTATGGGTGAAGATATAATATTCCACTGTATTTGTATACACACACACACACAGCCCATATCTTTAATCCATTCATCCATCAATGGACACTTGTTTCCATATGTAAATAATTCTGCTGTGAGCATGGGATGCAGATATCTATTTGTTTGTGTTTCCTTCAGATATTCCCTATGAAGTTCTCTCAGAACTTCTTTTGCTGCATCCCACAAGTTCTAGTATGTTGTATTTCCATTTCATTTGTCTCATGAAACTTTTTTATTTCCCTTTAATTTATTCTTTGATCCACTGGTTGTTCAGGAAGACACTGTTGAATTTCCATTTGGTCTGTATGTGTTATTCAAATCTGCTGTTTCCTTATTGATTCTCTGGATGATCTATACATTGTGGAGAGTAGGATATTAAAGTCCCTGACATTTTACTGTTTATTTTTCCCTTTAGCTCTGTTAGTTTTTGCTACATATATTTAGGCACCCCAATGTTGGACACCTAAATAGTTGCAACTGCTATATCTTCTTGATGTATTGACCTCTTTATTATTATATAATGACCTTCTTTGTCTCTTTTTACCATTTTAGTTTACAGTTTATTAGTCTGATATAAGCATGATTACCCCTACTAGTTTTTGATTACCATTTGCTTGAAACATCTTTTCCATTCCTTCACTCTCTATGTGTATCTTTAAGATTAAAGTGAGTCTCTAATAGACAGCATACTGTTGGATCTTGTTTTTTATCCATTTATCCATTCTATGTCTTTTAATTGAAAAATTTAATACACTTACATCTAAAGTAATTATTGTTAGGTAGGGACTTACTATTGCTATTTTATTCTTTTTTTTCTGGTTACTCTGTAGATCTGTTGTTCCTTGTTTCATATTCTGCTGTATTTTTTGTGTTTTTATGTCTTTTGGTGTCAGTATGCTTTGCATTCTATAACATGCGCTATTGTGTAATTACTACAGGATTTTTCATTGTGGTTACCATGAAGCTTACATCAAATATCTTGATCTTAAAACTGTTTTAAAGTGATAATAAGTTAACTAAAACAGAATTTGTAAAGTTTACACTTCTACTTCTCCTCCTCCTTCTCACATTGTAGATTAGTGCTGTTCCATTTTTGTTTTTTATATTGTATAACTAATAATGGATTATTGTAGTTATGGTAATTTTTACTATGTTCTTTTTTTTAGTTTTTAAACTACAGTAGTAAGTAAATGATGTACACTATTACCATAATGCAGAATCTAACTACCACTACTAGTGAGATTTGCACTACCTTTTACTGTTGATATTAATTAGCATTCTTCCACTCAAAGAACTCCCTTTAGCATTTCTTGGAAGGCAGGTCTGGTGTTAATGAACTCCCTCAGCTTTGTTTCTTCAGGGTAGTCTTTATACCTCCTTCAGTTCTGAAGGAGAGCTTCACCAGGTACAGAAATCTTGGTTGACAATTATTTTCTTTCAATATTTTGAATATGTTATTCCATTCCCTTCTGACCTTAAAAATTCCTGTTGAGAAATTGCCAGTTATCTTGATGGAAGGAATCCCTTACATGCAACTTCTCTTTTCTCTCACTGCTCTTAATAACTCTTTGTCTTTTTCCTTTGAAATTTGATTATAATGTGTCTCATGTGGGGCCCTTCAGGCCTCATGATCAGAATATACATTTATCTACTCAGTTTCAGGAAGTTTTTAGCCTTATTGATTTAAACATATTTTCTGTCCCTTTCTCTTACTCTTCTTCTGAATTCCCATAAGCAAATACTGTTCCTTTTCATTGTGTCCTATCCTATTATTCCAGTAGACTTTTTTTTTTTCATTTTGCTACTTTCCAATGTCCTCTCCTCCAGGTCACAGAGACTTCTGCATAGTGAAGTCTATTTTTAAAATCTCTTTACTGAATTTTTCAGTTCAGTTATTGTATTTTTCAACTCTAGGATTTCTGTTTACTTGTTTGTTTTGATGGTTGCTATTTCCTTGTTGAACTTTTTGTTTTGTTTATGCATTGTTTTCCTAATTGTGTTTAGTTGTCTGTGTTTTCTTGTAGTTCACTAAACTCCCTTAAGAGGATTATTCTAAAATTTTTGCCTGAAAGTTCATGGATCTCCACTTCTTTAGGGTCAGGTATTGGAGCTTTATTAGTTTCCTTTGGTGGTGTCATATTTACCTCTTTTTTTTTTCTTTTTGTGATCCTTGATTCTTTACATTGATATCTGCACATTTGAGTAATTAGGGTCCTTTACCAGACTGCAGATTTGTTTTGACAGACAGACAGTTCAACAGTCAGCTCAGTTTGGGTTTCTTAGTGTGTCTGACTGTAATGTTCTTGGGGAAATGGGGACTGCTGTTATGGTCTAATTTTGGGTGAAGCAGCTGTTCACGTTCTGAGGATAGAGATGGGGAGTGTGCCAAATAGCTGAGGACAGTTGCACAGGACTGATGATGGCTTGGTTCCCTACCCAAGTGAGTATTAGGATGGGATCCATGGTTGCCTGTATTCTCTGGTCAGGCTTACTAGATGGACAGAACTGGGTACTAAATTCTGTATATATGGGGCTATGAATTAGCTTCCCATCTCTGGCAGGGCAGCAGGATGAGGCTCAGGGCCTACACAGCTCATTGTTTGGGGACTTAAATCACACCTGAGTGTGTGCTGAATTCCCTGGTCAGGGAGGGAGGTCACAGGTTTTGCCATGGGAGAAGCCACGGGCTATGCTCTCTGGTCAAGTTCCACTGGACACAGGACTGCTGAATGAGATACGCAGCTTCCATGTGCTCTCATTAGGTTCCCTGGTTGGACAGCTGAAAGGCTATATTCAGTGATGGGTGGGGCTAAAAACTAGATTCCCTGCCCAGGCACAGCAGAAGAGCAGCTCTAAAACTGGTAAAGCTCTTTGTTTTTTTAACTCAAACCAACAGCACACCAAGTTCCCTGACTGAAAAGGACCACTGGCTTTGTTCTGCAAACTACTGGCTCTGCCCACACACCTCGCAGCTTGAGTGCCACTGGGCTGCACAGCTTCCAGGAGTTGTTGCCAGCCCTTCTTATCAGATGGGGCTGTAAGACACTCTCTGCAGGGGGTGGGTCTATGTCTCAGCTCCCTTGCCTGCATTGCTCCAGACTACTCTCAATTTCCCAAACAAGCAAAACAACTTATTTGAGTATCCAAATCAGACAGATCTGCACCCCACACTGGTCAGAGTGTCGCCCCATCTTGGTTCTGCAAATGAGCAATGTTGCTAGTTGAGATTACTGCATGGGCACTATAGGTATGAACATGGTCTGCCAAGATCTATGTGTTGGTTGTTGCAAGCCCTTCCTCCCTTTGCAGTCATTCAGATTCCCAGTGATTGAGCCCCACCCATACCCCTGAAATCCTTGTAGTGCAGGTAATAGTAGGGGCTCCTGCAAAGCAACCCATAATGCTAGGGATGCTGGTTGTCCCCTCTGAGTTCTATTTTCCCACTGGAGGAACGGGAACTCAGGAGAGACCTCTTTGTGTGGTCTATGATAGCCTGGTGAGGGGCAATGCAGTCAATGTGTAGCCCCTTCTCTTACTCTCAAAGTCTTGGCCTCTGAAGTACAGGGTGGTGCTTTAGTCTTATTCTTCATGTTCTAGAATTTTATGTGGTGTCTTGTTCTTGAATAGTCGTTAACTATTTTTGTGGGGGAGAGCGAAGTCAGGAATGAGTGCCATCTTGTTGATGTCACTCCCAGCTAATTAATTCTTGATAGTTACTTCACTTTCTAGAACAACAAAATATTGCATGCTCATCTTGTATATTTCCTGCCTCAAACTTAAGTCCTCCAAACTTCTAGCAATCACAAGAAAGCCATAATCTGGACACCCTCAATAGTCTTATTCTTGAACATTTTCTCTTCCAAATTAGCTTTTCACATGAAATAAAATTTCTTTTAAACGTTATTAAGATTGCAATAAACTCATCACTAATCTGGGAAGAACAGAAATATTTATTTTATTGAACCTTCCTAGCTTGGAATATAGAACTATCTCCTTTGCTGTCGATTTAATGTCTTCCAGGAATGTATAATAGTTTTCTTTTAGAAGCATTAACATTTTAAGGTTTATCCCTAAGTATTTTATGGATGTCTTTCATGATTTATGGTTTATTATCAGCTTATTCTTCTGAGTGTTTCTAAGAGCTTTCCAGTTAAATTCCTCAGATTTAACAATTAGAAAATCAAATTGCTTTAAAAGTAATAGTTGGTTTTTCTCTTTTCTAATATTTATATGTAATTTCTTTTTCATATGTCATTAGCTAAAATCTCCTGTACAGTATTTAAAGATGGTGGCATGAGACCACTCTACTGTATTTTATTCCAGACTTTTATGAGAATGGTTCTTTTTCACTTCACTGTTCCATGAAATGTTTGATCCAGGTTTCATAAAATATGCTTTATAATGCTAAAGAAGTTTATCTTTATTCTTAACTTGCTACAGATTTATCACAAAAAAAGGGTACAAAGCTTTCCCAGTACCATTTGAGCTGATCATTTTTCTCTTTTTATCTACTAATGTAGAAAATTACATTAATGAATTTCTAAAAGTGTAGAATCCTTCACTCCTAGAATAAACCCCATTTAGATTTTCAAAGGTATTGGTAAAAATCATGCATTATAGCCTCTTTTATCTTTTGTGATTCCCTTAGTTTATTGTTCTCTTTACATGTTCTTGAGTGAAATGATTAATACATTATTTTCAAACACTCTTGTGTTGTAATAAATGCACTTAAGAATACATATTTTCTTAAGACCACTTGGGCAATATCCTAAAAGTGCATGACATACAGTGCTTTCATTATCATTCATTTCCAAATAGTCTATAGTTTCATCATTTGTTTTTTTCTTTAACCTAAATTTTTAGAAGGGTATTTTTAAATTTCTGAGTTGATCGATTGTATTTTTTTTATTTTTATTTTATTTTATTGCATTGAGGTTAAGCAACATAGCCCTGGTTGGTGGTTTCTACTTTGAGGAATTTATTAAGAGTTTCTATGATGTAGTCAAATCCATGATTTTTTCTCATGGGTTTTTGATCATCCTTTGTCTATGCTTCTGCTTCAGTCACCTCATCTCCACTTACTGATCCTTATCTATGAAGCTTCCGACTTAAATCCATCACCTTCTGGGCAAGTGTTAACTATTACTATATGACTACACCTACCAGATTGTAGACTAAAGCTAATGTCTCTTTTTTTTTTCTGCCTTTCATCCTTCAAGAAATCTACTTCACTTCTGCTAAGCCTTCACTACACCAGGTGTGAAAATTAAATTCTGGGGTTGTAGTTTTGATATGCAGATCATGTACAGTGCTACATGTGAATCATCATATTCCACTAGGTTCTGGGTTATGTCTAGTGCTTTAGTTCAAATGAATACATAAAAATCTGTGAGCTCATCATATGTAAGACAAAGAGTGAAAATGAAAAAAATAAATAATTATTGAACACTACTGGAAATAATTAGGGCACCAACTAATTATTGTACACACACATGTGTGTGTATAGACTCACATGCAATTCAGTCCATGCAGTTTTTGTCCTGTGAAAGCTACAGATGTGGTAGTATTCCATCAGGAATATCATATCACCACATAAATGTGGATAAGTTAAAGATAAGAGTAGATCTGCATTGGCAAAAATGGAAAATTTCTGCTACAAAAGGATCAAAGCATATTGTACTTTAGAACTGCAAGGTGCTACAGCCCAGCCAAATCCTTTTAATTGCTCACATTCACAGGTTATCCTCAAAAGAGGATAATTTTATTAATGATCTTTCCTTAAGTAAGCTCTAGACATAAAGTTTATTTTCAGCTTCTTGAGTCTTAATTTCAATCTTAAACAATTGAAAGATCTTAAAGCAACTGAAATTGCATACAAAAGATAGTATTTTTTATATAATACCTTCCCTTGCCCTTCCTCCACCAAACCTTTATCTTCTAGACAAAAAGAAAAAAAAAAATCTCCCTATTTATTTTTTCTTTTCTTTTTCATCTACTTTCTGTCTCTATGGCTGTGCCTGTTCTGGACATCTTCATATAAAAGGGATCATGCAATACATTACCATTTGTATCTGGTTTCTTTCATTTAAGATAATTTTTTCAAGGTTCATCCATTATGTAGCATGTTTCAGTACTTTATTTTTGTGGCTAAATAATATTGCACTGAATGGATATACCACATTTTATTTATCCATTCATCAGTTAATGGATATTTGGTTTCCCCACTTCTTTTTATGCCTTTGAACATCAATGAAAATTCAATCCATACATTCCTGTATATTCTTTATTTTGTTCAGTGATGAGTATTTTTCAGGAGCACTGTTAGATGCTATTCAAGTTATGAATAAAAAAAAACATACACACATTCATTCAAAAAATTCTTTTGGTATGGACAAGTAATAATAATGTTATAAACTGATTATCATCCATACCATATTTAAATCCAAGTCTGACTTAAAGGCCCAGGATGATAATCAGTGTGGAAGTTTAATATAGTCAACAATAATTATTTAGTAAACAATTATTGCTAGATGGTGCACAAGGCCCTGGGTATGGTGACAAGAAGAAAAGTCAAAAACATGTAAATGGCTTACAGTAGAATCTATATACAGTAGAATCTTTACCAAAAATCCAATGATATTACTATTAAACTTACAAATTGAATAACCATGACCCATTCCCTCACAGAATACCATCTACTTTAAAAACAGTAAGGAAGAGTATGTGGTAGGAAGAGATGCCTGGCCAAACTTGGTGTTTCAGATAGGACTTCCTGGAGGATGATATACATGCCAAGTCATGAAAGATGAATAGAAGTTAGGTCAGGCATATTAAAGGAGAATGGAGGTGCATGTGAATAGTACAGACTGTAAGACTAGCAGGTGCAAATGGGCACTGGAAATAAGATAGGACATTATAAAATATTGGAAGAAATAAAACAAGTTTCCAGATGCCCACATACTGGAGTTCGGTAGGGTAGGGAGTGGAATAGGGGGCCATATGGCTACAGAAATAAGCTGAAGGCAAATCACAAACAGTTTCATAACCCATGTAGGAGTAGGAGGCTTTATGCTTGTGCTATTGAAGGATTTCACATAGATGAATGGCATGACCCAATTTAGGCTTTAGAATTTATGAGGGTTGCACAATAAAGGAGACTGGATGAGAGGACATAAGACTAGAGGCAAGGAAACCATTTCAGTGGTACAGGTGACAGAATATGGCGACTTGAACTAGCAAATAGTTAAGAGATACAGATATCAACTAGAAGGCAGTATCAATAGAACTTGCTGATTTATTAGATTCATTCATACATTCATTCACTTAACTTACATTTATTTATTATGCTTACTAAGTGTCAGGGTCTATTCTCTGGGGTAAAGCAATAAAAAAGAAAGCTAATGCACCTGCCTTTCTGGAACTTATATTCTAGTTGGGGAAAAAAAATAACAATAGCTAAATAAAAAATTTATGGCACACTGCTATAGGTCCAGCATCATGGTCTACCCTGCCACCCCCACCCCACCATCAGTTTCTTCCCCAGATACAACCAAACAGCTAACAATTGTCATTGTCACTTCCAAATCATATCCTCCATTTTAGGCACTTTTGGTGACTTCTGGGGTTTAACTCCCTGCTTGTATATGAAGCTCATTAACTGACAACTTCATGATATTAGTAACTTTCTCTGGACCCCTGAACTAGCCTGTGTCCACTGGCTTTCTGAATGCTGATGCACCTACCTGGACTTGTTGCTTATCCATCAACATAAAATGGCCTCTGGGACACATTTTTCAGCCTTACAGATACTGATCCTGTCATGACCTCTTGAAATATCTGGCTTCTGAGATTTCAATCTTCATTAACTACCCTTCACTTCTGACTATACCTCTGATTGACATTAAAGGTAAATTTGTCAATTTTACATTTGGAGGCTCACCTCCTATCCAAAACACAAATGTTGCTTAATAAGTAAGTATTGTTAGTCATTCTAGTTTGTTTAGCCTTCCTATCTAATGGATTAACACATAGTGATGCCCTTATCAAGCAAACAAGATGACATTAGATAGGACAGTTTAATAGGATGACCAAATCAAGTACCCAAATGATCTTTAGGTAAGTGGGCACTTGAAGGAGCTATCAAAATACATCCTAGTTATAAGATAAATAAAATAAGGTCTTAGAATCTTATGTGAAGCACGGTGACTACAGTTGATAACACTGCATTGTATAATTGAACTTTACAGAGAGTAGAACTTAAATGTTCTCACCAAAGGAAAAAAAAAAAGTAGATATGTGAGGTGATAGATATGTTAAGTAACTCAGTGAAGGCAGTCCTTTCACAATGTATGCATATATTAAATTGTCATGTGTATACTTCAAACACTTTGCAATTTTCTTTATTAATTATATTTCAATAAAGCTATGAAAAAGACAAAGTAAAAAAATAAAAGAAAATGTGTCCTAGAAAAGAGGAGACTTTGGGGGATTAAATATTTAAAGGATGATTTAAAGGAGTGGGATTAGAATTATTCTGCATGTCTTCAGTGGGCAAATTTAAATGACTTTGAGAGTTGAGATAACTACTAGGATTTGAATCTTGTGAATCTTTGGTGATTGTATGACTACTGTTGTAAGTGAATAAACATTTGAAATCTTAAAAAAAAGTAATTCTCAAAATTTATACGGTGGCCAAAAAAAGTCATGTAAATATTTTGTCATTACCTATTAGTCCCAGTAAGGTAAAGACACCTAGCATCCTTATAAATTATAACATATTTTTTATAAACAAAGGTATTTAAATCAAGATAAAGTCACAATCATTCCTTCTACACAAGACAGTAAAAATTTTTGTACTTGTCTAAGATACATGTTTCTGTAACTTAACTTTTACCATAGCGTTAATGTCCAAGTTTCTTCCATTTGCATTTAGACACTTGAAAATTGCCATTAAGTTTTTGTTTTACAGAAAATTCAGATCTAAGATAAGAGGATTTTTTTGCATGATTAACACCTGCTTCAGCAGCAGATTAGTTATGGAGTGAAGACACTTGGTAAGAGTTTATTTAGTACGAAGAACATGCTTCATCATTGTTATTACAAAGAATTAAGGAAGAGATGCATTTTATTTCCTTCAATGAAAGGGAAAATTTTTGAAGTGTAATTATTTTACAGCTTTTGCTGGCTACGAATCACACCTACTTAAACCATTTCAGAAGGGACCAAATTTTCAAGTTTTAAAATCTCATCACGTAAAATGATAAATGCAAAGAGATGATTAACATAAATTTCAAGGCAACAGAAAGGGACAGAGTGAGGGAAGGGGAACACAAAGGGTTCTCAGGGTTATGGTTTCCCTAATTCTTCAGCTGGGATGGTTGGTGTGTATTCTCTTTACATGTTTTAATATGAAAAGCTAAGCTCAAAAACATTACGACAAGTGGCACTGGAACTTATATTATCAAACTTAGTGGAAAATAAACCTTAAAATTGGGTTTTGAATAAATAAATGGAGGAGAGACACATCTTCCTTCCAGAAGAATTCAGTTTAATACATGTAGATATCCCCCCTTCCAGAGGGTGGGACTTATCTCCTCCCCACCCTCTTAAAGGAGGACTAGACTCAGTGACAGAGTAAGAGAGAAAGAGTAACTTTTGGTGGAGAAACTTGGCCAACACCACCTTCATCAAGTGGTGAAGGTTAGTGTCATCAGGGATGTATGGATGTCAGGTACCCCTGATGTGATGTGTAATAAGAAGTGTATTTCACCTCCATGGTATTTTTTTCTTACCAAATATCCATAACCCCAGTTTAATTAGGAAATAAGGAGAGTTTGAGAAATTGTCACAAGCCAGAGGAGACCAGAGAAACAGGACAATTAAATGCAAGTTGGTACTCTGACGTGGTCCTGGAGCAAACAGGACACTGATGGGGAAAAAACTGGCAAGTTCCAGTCCTGTGCCAAAGTTGACTTCTTAGTTTTGACAATGTGCCATGGCAGTGTGAAATGACAACATGACAGGAAAATGATTCTGGGTGAAATACACTCTCTGTGCTATGTTTGCAACTTTTCTGTAAATATAAAACCATTCAAGGATTAAGCAGTTTATTTAACAACTATCAGGTATGACTACTGACTCACTTGTGTGATCTCATCTACGGAGGCCAGTCTGACTTCAAAGCTGCTTGTCTTGCTTATTCTTTGTGTTAAAGACTCCAGGAGGCCAAAAATAGATTTCAGTCATTAGAGATAACAAACGAAGACCTCTGCTCAGCACTAAATGTTTTTAAAAGCATAAAACCAGCAAGAGTAGAGATTATACATGAGATAATCAGAGGCTGCTGTTAAGCTTGAAGGACAAGAAGATGAATCTATTTGGCTCAATATGTAAACATCACACATTTGTTCTATGTAGAAAAGGTAGTATGTTAAGGCTATAGAGTTAACATTTTACAATGATTTTTATAATAACATGTCATAAGATCTAGTGTGTCTTTTAACTTCAGAATTGTGCAAGTATTTTAATTTCTTAAAACCAAGCTTAAATTTTTATTTTCAAAATGGAGACCCATTTATGAAGTCATAAATTGCCAAGAAAAGCATATTAGTCATGAACAAGTATTTTCAGAGTTGACTATTGTATGTCTGGCACTGAGTTAATTGTTAAATGGATTTTTAAAACTCTTTAATATACTGTCCCTGTTCTTCAGTGTTATCAATCTTGTTGGATATGTAAGATAAATGCCTATCAAGTACATCCATTTCAGCAAACTTGTGTCTGTTCCATCATCGCTTCTCACACTCTGATTCCACAGGAAGTGATTTTTTTACAGATCAGTTTTCACACATACAAGAGATTTTTTTTTAAGTGCTCAACATTCAAATGGCAAAAGATTATGTGGGGCAGCATTAACACATAACCAAATTAATTCAATTTAAATGCTATACGAATATCAAAGTGTAGTGAATGAATGGAGCAAACCAATTTCACATTATCCAACTTTAGGTTCAGAACAGGTATGTCCTGTCACTGTGAAGAAAGGTGTCTTTGGATGGAATCTCTGTTCCAGATCTTTACTGTTTCCTAATGTCTATTACTCCTGGATAATCTGATTGTGGATAACATAGTTAACCAAGGGGTAGGTTTTGCTATAGTTCTGGTTCTTATTTTTGACCATCACAGGATTACTGTATGTGAGGGAGAAAAAAAATCTTTTTTTTTCCCATTTTTTAATAGAGGACCAACTGCTTGGCCTCACTGAGAATTCCCCACACAGCTCAACATTATCATGTTCTCAGGATTAACAAGTTGGAATGATGAGAACCTCAAAATTCTTCTGGAGAAAATAAAAATAGGGTAAGATGAGACCCAGAATTAGCCAGAAAGTTTTCATTTTCAAGAAACTGAGAAGTTCGAAATTGCTTCACAACATAAGAAAAAAATTAAAAGAATTCAGAGCTTGACTCAAATCTAAAATCTTACATTAAAATATATGTAAGAAGAGAGATATTTGGTATATTTATCTGTCAATTTCCCTTTGAGCCTGAAGTCAACACTGGTAATAGGCTACAGATGTCTTAAAAATAACTTAGAATAGTGGAGGTACAAATATATTCTGGTGTAATACTGCTCTTCTCAAATACATCTTTCTATTTTATTCCTCCACATTGGCATAATGAAGAGTGCTATTGCTGTTTAAGACTTAAAACAGCTGCATTTCTAATTTTGGCAGATTATGAAGGATTTTTACATGGGTTGCATGTTAAAAGCAAATAAATGACATGCCAACCGGCAGAATGAGAGCTCTGGGCAGATGGTGGCATGGCTGAGTTACTGAATCGAGTGCTACGTGCCACCAATCATGGGACATCAAAAAGGGATATTTGGCAGTTCTTCAAGTGAAGCCCAAACCTTTACTTCAAACAGAGATAATGCAGGCCCACGAAGTCATCAGGCAGCCACTCAGTAGCCATTCTCCAATTGACTCTTGTTAATGCAGGTAGCCCTCAATGGCTTTATTTCACTGATTTCAATGGCATATCAATTTTGATGGTATATCAAATATAATCGAACCTTTCTATCCTTTCTTTCCTCCTCTAGGCTCTCCTCTCTTGTGCATGTGTGTGTGTGTGTGTGTGTGTGAGAGAGAGAGAGAGAGAGAGAGAGAGAGAAAGATGAATGTAGATACAAAGTACATGTTAACAGTTTCCCCTACCACTAAGGGGAGTATTGCTGCATAGGAAAATGTCAAGAAGGCCATACGGCATCATACTGAAAAGGAGAACCCACCCACATAAGATCTTGATCAGTATTAATCTTTATTGATTAATTTTAATCAATACACTTTAAAAATTGCATTCAGAATGCTACTCTGTAAATTTACCTAAAAACCCAGAAAGATGATTTTCCTGAGAGTAAACGGCCAGGCACTATACTGAAAAAAGGTCTGGCCCTCAGAAGCAGGTTTTCCTCTGATTCAATGTAGCTTATAAAGGAATGAAGATAAGTATATAATTGTTTTTAAATAAGTATTCTATAATTTACATTCTTAAATAATGTCTTTTCTAACTTGGACAACACTCATTGTCAATTGCTGGTATTTTATTCTATTTTTTTATGTTTTTATTAAGCCGCCATAAATATACTTTGAAAAAATGTGACATAAAACAAATAAATGAAGCCATGCATAAATTGTACAAGGAGGCTAAAGATGGTCCCATGATGCAACACTGCTCTTCCTGATCTGTTTCCCCTTCTTTCTCTACCTACTTTCCTTGTCCCCTTCCTTCTTAAGATGATTTTTCAAGATCCTTCTACCCTAGGTAATAGATTGATACTTTACATTATTATCATAGTTAATCTTCAGTTTGAAGATGAGGAAATGGTCACCTGAACACTAAATAGCTTTCCACAGCCACAGAGCTAATCAATGCGCTGCTGGGAACTGAACTCAGGCAGTTTGGTTCCAGAGTCTGTGCCTTTAACCCTAGGGTATTCTGTGTAGCACATAATGAAATAAGATAGAGAAATTAAGAAACCCAGGGGAAACTGAATGTTGGGCCAAATACAAAGAATTAGTATAGTAAAGTGATCTAGTATTGACTTATCCCATTAAAGGTGGCCATGGATTCAAACGTGAGGGAGCAAGGCCAAAGCAAGAAGAAAAACTAGATGTCATAAGAGTGACCGTATAAAATAGAGCTGTTTGGGCACTAAAACCTAAGGAATTTACCCTATAAGGAAATCACAGCTGACAGACTGGACAATTTATCCCATGAGATTTTGCGATCTATCCAACAGAACTTTTCTGATGGTGAAAATGTTCTTTATCAATATGGCAGCTCTTAGCCAATGTGTCTACTAAATACTTGAAATGTAGTTAGTACGATTGAGGGACTGAATTTTAGTTGTACTTCTTTTCGTTAACTTAAATAGCCATACATAATGGCTACCATGCTGAACTGGGCAGAACTAGAGGACTAGCTAGACTGCATATCTCTCAGCCAGGTCTCACCAATAGGATTTCACATTTTTATAAGAAATGGACAAAATAAAAACCCAAGCAATTTTATTCTCCAGAGAGAGCCTAAAGCACAAGATTTGTGCTGTCTAATTCAAGCAGAAAACTAGTAATTTTAAAAAAAATTCTGTCTTTAAAGAAGTCCCTATCACTTCTACATAGAAGTAAGCCAAGGAAATATCTGTTTACAAGACACTATTACTGCTTAAAAAATGTTTTACATTAGGGTCAGCTTCTACAACTCATCTATTTCAGTCTCTCTGATGTAGAAAAAAATCTTCATTTTTGAGTTGGAGTATGATCTATGGAAATAAGCCCCAAATTAATTCAGAGTCAAATTGGTAAGTATAGTAGATTAATAAGACATTTTTGTGTGTTTTATAAACCAATTCATAAAAAGAGGCAAAAAGAACAAGCTAACATCTTACTATATTTTCTAGAAGGATTCTGAATATGCAAAAACTTCTGAGATCCTGTTATACTGAGGTGCTAACATGGTAAGATTTATATACATGAGACTATTATCTCTACCCTAAGAAGTGAATAGAAGGAATTTTTGGTTACACAGAGACCAGAGATACACACAAAAAGCTCTCTTTGTTCTTTTTCTGATTATCTGGATGATTTATAATACTGTCCTCAGTTAGACAAGTAATAGATGAAAGAAAAAGAGAGGGAGAAACTATGATTTCTGCCTAGATATCCACTTGCCAGATGGTGAAGAACCAGGCCTTAGGCTAATCTGTGTTAACAGAGAGTTTTGGTATGTCCCTCTTCGAAAACCACGGTATGTGTATGGACAGAGATCTATGGAGATTTAGACTCCAGTTTTGGAGCCCATGACAGCTTTTCCTATAGATCTTGCCAGATGACCCTAAGGCACAGTGGGGCAGCTGTTCTGCTAGGTGGAAAAAGCTACAGAGCTCTATGTAAGGAGTGGGAGCAGCAGGAAAGATCGCCAGCATCTCAGGACATCAGTCTTCTTCCTTTCAAACACTAAATTGGAAAAATCAGAGCCTTGGGCCAGCTCTAGGGTCACCACTGTGAGCTTTAATGCAGGTATGGGCACTGAGACTCCAAGTGATGAAGGGAAGTGCGATTAGCATTGGGGGGGGTACATTAAAAAGGAGTGGCTACTGAATACATATTAGAAAGCAAGCAAGAATATTTGGAAGAAAAGAGAAATGGTTGAAAAAACTGATTCAAGGAAGAGTGAACTGAGTTTGGTGGCAAATGAGGTTACTTGGTCATGGTGATACGCATAATCCAGGGGATGTAGGAATTAGAAGGGAAAACAATAGGTATTTTATGAATTAGGTTTCATTTTACATGAGAAATGTGAAAAACATGGCAATGCTTTGAAAGCAGAAATAGATTTCTAAAAATAAATAATTTCTAAAGAGGAATTCGTTTTTGATAATATGTAGAGGATAATAAGAATCTAGAATAAAAGGATTGATCTGATGATTCCTAATAGATTAGGCCAAGGACAACCAACAGAAAGCACTGAAATTCAATTCCTACAGAACAACAGCAGCTTCTGGATATGATACATAGTGCCTTGATTTAATCATTCAATTGTTGATTTGTTCATTTTGTTAATTCAAGTATTCATTCATTCACTCAACAAATGGACATTGACTGCATGTGATATGTCAGGTCCTGAGGATTTAATATAAAAATAAATGGATCCTTTTTCAAATGCGTAGTCCAGGCAGGTGGAGGGAGGGCAAGAGGGTTGACTACTTCACATCTGCCAGGTAGTTTATGAAATGCTTTATATTTATCCTCATGAAATCTACAGCCCAATCCTATATTGGAGATATTATTATTGCTTTTTGGCAAGTGATAGTAAAGACTCAATGAAATAACGTGACTTGCCAAATATATTATAAGAAATAAATGGCAGCTCTGGGACTCAAACCAAAGTCTTTGACTAAAAGTCCACTACTTACCAAATTGAATGTGGATATATGTGGATATATATCCATAAAATAAATATGAAGCATATTTCTGTTAATATATGTAAATATATGCTAGGCACTGTGTTAGAATAGTGCCTAATGCATCATAAATGCTCTATGTCTTTATACCACCATCACTAATGTTATCATTATTTCTTAAAGAACAACATAGACAAGAAATGTTACTTACTCAAAATTAAGCAAGAGAAATATAATAAAGAATGTAGAATGTGCATAAAATTTTCAAATGAAATAAGATTCTTCAAAGAACTTTTCCCTTTAGGGTTTGTCTTATGCCCCATGTTAGTCACCTAGGGAGAATGTCTTCACTCTGCCTTGACAGTTAGGGGTACTTGGGTACAAAGAGAGAAGCCACACACTGTGGTGCCATACCTCCCTAGAGAATCCACTCCACACAGAAACAAGTAACTGAGAAAATGATAACAGCAAGGAAAGACTGCACCAAGTCTCCATGTCCCCACTGAGGTCACAAGTTGGGAGAGGTGGGAAGTCTATGGAAACATCCTGACAGCCTGCTATCCGTATTCATTTTTCTATGAAAGTAGTTTAGTGTGGCACAAAGAAACTAAAACCAGGTTTTTTGAAAGACAGGGACAAAAAGAGAATTCATATTAAAATAATAAAAAGGAAATGCTGAAGACACACTTAACATAAACCATACTTAGAAGAAAAGAATAATGACCTGTAATTTTACAGTTACTTTTTCCATTGTGACAAACTCACCCGCATAGATAATTGCAACTAGAGTTGGAGAGGAATTGGCACTACTCAGCCTGGCAAATTTAGATGTGCAAGAACAACTACAAAGAAACATAAATACAAAAAGCTAGTATTTTGCAAACTTAACTGCCCAAGCAGTATTAGGGCTGGGAAGGTGGTTCCCACATTTAATTCTGCCTTCCTAAAAGCAAACAAACAAAACTGTATCCATATAACACACTCTTGGAGAAACAGCAATACACTGATCTCAAGGATTTTCTCTCCTGCCCATACTTCAGAGGGGGATAAAACACTGCTAAGCAATGTACTAAACCTAAGAGGAGTGGATATAACTGTCACAATGCCATATAAATCAGTTTCTATAGAAGAAAGGAGGACCTTGCTAGAATTTTCTTACCACATATTTTTTCCTGGCTGCTGTTTAGGCACTGAATCTTAGTAAAAGAAAAACATGGTCATGAGGACCCCTTAAATATGAGGACCTTAAGACACTATTTCAATTTTGATCAGAGTTGTGAAATTGTATCATGGGATCCTGTTTAGGCAGGGGCATGGTTACTTTATTATTTCAGATTTTATATTTTTTAGCTCTATAGAAAAGAGCCTCCAGGGTTTTCTTAATCTGATCACAGTTTGTATATTTATCAAATATTTATTTTTTTATGAGAAGAGGGGGATAATGGTTCTGTGGTAAAAATCATGTCAATGGAACTTGTAGCTCATTACTGGTTTTATTGTTACAAATATCATTAATGTTTCCCTGAAATACAAACTGCCTTACTGTGGTAGAAATTCTTTAACAGGTCCTTAAGAATTCCAGCTTACTGGTCCATGTTCAAAGGGCTAACCTAAGGTTGAAGTGTGTGAAGAGTGACTGAACACTTAGATTCAAGCTCTGGTACTACCTCTACTTACTGAAGGATGTGGGCAAGTGAACATTTATATTCTATAGCTTTTAATATATCTGATTTAACTACCTCCCTGAGTCACTGTGAAGGAAATATTACTTATGTAAACTGTCTCAAAAACTTGTGTTATTATATAAACAAAGATTCTTTCTTTCAAACTCCTGCTTCTCCATGGTGCAAATATTGCCGTCTGTGAGAGAGAAATGGCCTGTGTGTAATGTACAAGCCCTCTCAGACCATTTGGTCCAGGGGCTTGACCCAGAGGAGCGTCTCCTGTGTGGACGGCCGGGCCCAAGCCTCAACAGATACTTGGAGGAAAGAAAAAGTACTCTGTGACCAAGTGAATCTGGGAACTAATCTGGGAGAGTTATGCTTCACATTTTCATGTACCGAAGTTCTGAAGAATCCTGCATAAATAATTCTTTTAATATTGTTTAACACAACATTTCTCAAAGTTTATCAGACCAGGGCTCCTTCTGTGGTATGTTTAACGAACCATGAACACCACAGGGAAAGGCTGCTTAGAGTGTGAGAAGAGCAATCACAATAGCCAACGCATATTGTGCCGTTGCTATGTATAGAAACCCTTTGAAGTGCTTTGTATGCATTAACGTATTTTGATTATTGGAACAACCTTACCATGTAAGTTGTAGTGTTCTCTCCACTTTATAGCCAAGACAACTGGGGCACAGAATGATTAAATGTCTTGGCAAAGGTACAAGTAGTGAGGAACAGAGAAAAGATACGAACCAGATGATCCAGCCAATTGTTAGGCATACCACTTTACTTGCAGACTGAAGAAAACACAGAATCCATGTATTATTAGTGCTGTATGATACTTTCATCCATTGTCAGTTCCTTTCTTTAGATGAAAAAACAAACAAAACCCATGATCTAGAGGTTATAAAACTTGTACAAAATCACAAAGTAAATCAATGGCACTATATGCCCAAGAAATAAATTCTTCAGCCCTTCAGGGCAGACCCAAAAACCATTTGGCAAACACAATGAACAGTGTATGAGGACAACACCTGGGATGGGGAAAAGGAACTGTGATGGCTCTTACGTGACTGCAGCTCTCCTTAGAGTCTCCTTCATGTTCTCATACTCCTTTTCAACTATATCCACATGGTTATTATAGCTCTTTAATTTTACCTTTAAACAATTTCTTGCTCTCTCTACCTCATTTTCAGGGGCTCTTTTGTCACTGCCTGAAAATAGACCCATATCCCCTCTGCTGAGACTACAGCACTAGCTTTCTAATGGGGCCCCCACCTCTAGATAGTGGAGAACATATGACCACATCTGTGGAAAATGTGGAAAAAGTCTTTTGCAAAAGTTAAAAATAATACAGGATAATCTGTTATAAAGAATGATGAAAAATATGATCTTTACCATTAATGAAAGAAGGAAAGATTCAGCATTTAGCTCTGATTTAAAAATTGTGATTGTATTTGAAAAATTCTTTAATCCTTGTCTATTTTCCATTTAACCACCTAGAAGATAGATACACACACACACACATTATTAGCGATCAAACCCCAAAACAAAAACTAAAAAAGAGCTGAGTTGTGCAGTTGAGTTGAGTTGAATGAGTTGAGTTGAATGCAGTGCTGTTATTAATTGTTTTGCTATGGCTGAATTACCAGTCTTTGATAGAGACCCATCACGAAGAAGACTTCAGATAAATTCCATGAACTCTATTTTACAGTTCAGTACCACACACTTGAACCTGACTTTGACTTTAATTAGAGATATTCCATTTGCTGTGCTTTCCTACTTCATAACAATAGTAGCGATTGCTAATTCTTTGCTCAACAGACAAAGAACATTTGCCAGGGGTGGGAGAGTACATGGTGGGGAACTTCCATACAGTTATTTCTTTTTTTCTCCGTAACCCAACCCACCCACCCATGAGGAATATTTTCCTAGCTTACTGGGTCTAAATGTACTAGCTCACACAAGCCATGTTTCTCAACAAGAAAAAGAGAGAAAAAAATCAGCAAATTAGCCAGGAGCAGTTTGGTTAGTACTAACAGATGATGAAAGATCTCAGCAGAAAAATGGCACAAGCAAAAGAAACTTCTTGATGTTTTCTGAGAGAAGAGTATTTAACCTTCCTCAAAATTAATTGTTGCCATATTTTCTCACATTTCACTCTACTTCTTTGTCAGAAAAATCTTCCTGTTGGTGGAATGTTGGGTAAGCATTCAAAGAAACAGATTATATTTATGTTGAACTACAGAGTGCAATTTAATTTTTCATGAGAAACAAGGAAACTTAAATAAATACAATTTAATGGTAGAATTTTAGTCTTCAAGAGGAAAATTTCCACAGCATGTTTACATTCTGGAACTGGTTGGAAGGCAATAAAGGTATGTCCAGTGTTTATTCCTCTACTCCCATACCCACTGCACTCTGAAGGAAGCTGATCTTTAATCACATCTTCAGGAAGTGCCCAATCATAGCACTCCATCCTCTTCAGGAACTGGTTCAGGAATGAATATTTGATATGAACTCTCTTGTACCCATGGCCTAAGTGTCTTAGTTACTATCATTTGTCTTGCCTCAAATTATAATTAATGCAATCCTTCCCACATCCCAGGTACCAACTTCTTGTCAGGGTTGACTGAATGCATGGCAAGGAGACTTGAATTTCAGTTTACTTTTGAGGATATAGCTAGAAGTAATATTTTTACAATACATCAATATTTTTATAAAGTGCTGTTTATGAGATAACTTCTAATGTGATAGCCAATAGTCAATTATTGAACTCATATGTTTATTGAGAACCTCATGACTCTGGTAATAAAAGGATGGGGGGAGAGGACTGCTGAACAATAGTGAGGCCAGGTGAGGTCGATCTGCCTTGTGCCATGGTGTCAGGGGACTGTGTCCAGAAGTGATGTGTGGCTCAGGAAACAGGAATGGCAAAAAAATGGATGGTAAAGTACATAATTCAGATTACAGACAAGTAAAGCAGGCCCTGCTAGGAACATACAAAGTAGTTGAGACTGCATCATAGTGATGTCAGACATGCATAGGATGGGCCAAGTGCTATGGAGAGAGAAAAAGAAAGGGAACAATATAGTCCAAAAATGGTAGAGAGCTAGCAAATGAAAACTAGAGTGAAGAAGACAGGAAACAGGTATGGGCATGTGGCAGTGATGGTTAAGATGCAGCTCGGTGCCCCAAGCAGAGATCAGCAGTGAGGTCAGCTATGGACTATGCTGCAGATGACTGACAACAAACAGACAAGGTGAGAGGCATGGGGGACAGACTGGGCTGTAAATGGAGGGATGGGAGATCTTAAGGAATGTTAATTTTAAACATTTATTGAGAAATTCACAATGCTAAGCATTAGAGTCCAAGAGGAGGTAGGAGAATATAGCTACCAAGGAAGTTGGCAGGTAAATGCTGGAGAGCTAAGTATAACTGAGTGTGTGTGCATGTGTGTGTGTGTGTGTGTGTGTGTGTATGTGTAAAATTAAATTTGTATAACTGAATAACTAACTTGACTATTAAATGACAGTGGGGAAATAGGACTAGGGAAATAGGTGTATGTGGAATGACAAAAGGGTTCAAAGGCTCCACATTCAAAATTGGAATTGGGCTATTATATAATTGGCTCCTTTTAAATACCAACAAGGTAGCTGATAAGAGTAGGAGAGGCCACCCTGAGCAGGTGCTGGGACAGCAAGTGAGGAAAAGGTCTGTCCTTCATTCTCCAAAGAAGACCTACAGATAGATGGCTGACAGACACATAAAATGATGCTCAACATCACTAATCGTAAGGCAAATGCAAATCAAAACCACAGTGAGGTATCACTGCACACCAATCAGAATGGCTACTATCCAAAACACAAGAAATAATAAATGTTGACCAGGATATGGAAAAAAGGGAACCTCCTAAACTGTTGGTGGGAATGTAAACTGGTCCAGCCACTTTGGAAAACAACACGGGGGTTCCTCAAAAATAAAAATAGAAATGCCATGTGACCCAGCAACTCCACTTCTTGGGAATTTACCTGAAGAAAACAAAATCACTAATTTGAAAAGACATACGTCCACCTATGTTCATTGCAGCATTATTTACAATAGAAAGATATGGAAGCAACCCAAATACCCATGAATAGATGAATGGTTAAAGAGGTGGTACATGTACATAATGGAATATTACTCAGCCATAAAAAAGAAGGAAATTTTGCCATTTGAGACAACATGGAAGGACCATGAGGGTGTCCTGCTTAGTGAAATAAGCCTGGCTGAGGAAGACAAATACCATGTGATTTAACTGATATGTGGAATCTAAAAAAACAAAACCAACAAGCAAAATAGAAACAGACCCATAAATATGGACAACAGACTATTGGTTCCCATAGGGAAGGGACTGGGGGATGGGTGAAATAAGTGAAAGGGATAAAGAGGTACAAACTGCAAGTAAGTTAGTCATAGAAATGGAAGTATAACAGATAGAATATAACCAATAATACTGTAATATTTTGGTATTGTAAGAGGGCAAACTAACTTACCATGGCAAGCATCTGGTAATGTACACAATTACCAAGTCACTATGTTATACATCTGAAACCAATATAATATTGCATATCAACTTTGCTCAAAAAAAAAAAGAAAAGGAAAAAAAAACCAGCATAAAGATTAAAAAAAAAAAAAAAAAGAAAAATTGGACAAAATTTGTGTCTGGATGTGGACATTATGAACCAGAAAGGAAATGGGGATTTTCCTCACTTGCTGAGGTAATTTGGAAATGCTTGTAATAGATTATTAACAATGGTTATCTCTGGGTGATAGGATTTAAGGGTAATTTTTCTACTTTTTAATGTGTCCATATTTCCTACAATGAACACACACTGTTCTTTTGTAATAAAAGTTGTTTAACTACTAAAAGAAAAGAGAAAGTTCTGTCTTTAAACACCTCAGCAATTGTGGCCAGGGAGACAGGAGAGGCAGAACATAGAACCCAAAGGGTAGATGGCAGGATGACTGAGTACAAGCACAACGGGTCCTTGGTCTGCAAAGAGGGCAAGTGAAAGTGGCATGCTGTTCCTCGGGCAGGAGGGGCTCTTTGGAGGGCACAGGTCTGTGGGGAAGGGCAGGTCTGCTCACGAAGTTTGGGATAAACCTGAAGGGGCAGCCCCCCTCCACAAGCCCACACACACCCACACACAGCTTGCATCCAGTCTGTCTGGTACTACTATAAAGCTCTTGATAACAAAAGTAAAATGAAAAGAAAAATAAATTTAGATATGCAATTTAAAAAATCCTCAAAGATTTCTAGACATTGCCACAGGGAAAAAATGCTCATAAAACATATTACATTATTTGTGAAACAGTCTGGCTATGAGTTTAATATGAATTATGGTGAGAATAGATCCAGTGCGTGACTTCCCTGAATAATTTATTCCAGGCAGCCCCTGGCGTTCAGAAACAGGAAACTTAGAAAACGAGATGTCCAGGCACTAGTTGTGCATAGGCCAATGACAAAGGAAACAAACAAAAAGCAAAGGGAGAACACAGTCAAAGCAAGTGGCTTTTGCTTGGCTTAATGGGACCCCATGAAAGCTTTTGCTCTTGGTTTGTTTATTTAGCAATGGGCAACCTTATAAACAGGAAAAGTATTACTTTTACCTTGCAAAACGGGTTGTTTTATATAATCTATCTACACAATGAAAATGTGGCAATCCCGGGACTCATACAGTGATAGGCCATCGATAAAGTCAAAGCAAACTAGACTAAATCAAACACAGACCAACTGAATCATAATCAGTGCACTCAGTGTGGGGCTCAGGACAAGTGGAAGAACTTGAGGAAAAGGAGCCTAGAATTGTGGAAGTAACGAATTTCCTTTACTCAAAGGGACAGCAAGGAAAGAAGGCTGAGGGGAGAAAGCAGCAATGAGTTCCTCATTGCTTAATTTTAACAAAAATAAATAGAAAAATCTGAGTTTCTCAATAATGACTCAATTTTAAGGAAATAAATGGTAAAAATCTGGACTTCATCACAATATTGCAATGATTATTATTATAAGGATTCCCATAGAGCTGTCTTCTGGCACTTTTTTTAAGTTAAATATATCCACTTTTTCTGCAGTGATAGACACAGGTTACTAACTTCTAAACAAGAAATATAAATCTGGACAGAGGGCAATGCGGCCATTGCTCAGCCATTGAGTTAGCTAGTGCCGTAGGGCCTGGCTTGGCCTAGCCTGCTCTAACCCCTCAGCTCTGGATTCTGAGTTGGGCTTGGCTTGGATCTACTGGACTTCGGACTCAACTAAAGCAATGGTTTCTTAGCCCTGCTGTTATTTCTTGGCTTTAAGATACTCAGGACATCTGCGGTCTGGACATCTGTCTTAGCCTCACTGTAGGTCAGGTTTTGTTTGCTTTTGCTGTTTCTGTCCAAAAGATCAGTAATGAATGAAAGCACACGTGTGTGCTTTGGGGGGACTGGGGAGAACGTGACTGTGACAGTACTGGGAATGGAAACAGCTAATTCAAGGGAGACCTTTTGGATTTTCCAAAATAATTTTGAGAGTTGATACAGATAGAACCGTAAAATTTCCTTTTAGGGCCAAGTCTGATGTGTATTTTCTATGTTGCCTTATGCCCAAGAATTCTTCAAATGCAAATTATTAATCTATGGATAGAGAAAAAAATATACTACCTGACAAGACAACTTCAATAAGATCACCTTCCTGGATATCGCAGGCCATTTTCACCAGCTGGAGGATGTTTTCAGAGGTAGGGTCATGGCGAAAAAGCAGGATCTTATCATACATTCCATAGAAACCACATTCAGGGAACTGTAAATACAAATACCACAACAGATTAAATGTCAAAATCCTCTAAATTTAAAATGAAAACAAAATAAATAAATGTCAGGGCACAAATACAAGCTAATTAGAACAGTTCTAAGTTTCGAGAACATTCAAAATAAAAATGCACGGCAAAAATTGACACTGACATGACTCCAAATTAGGAGGAAAGAAATCACCTATCATGGGGCATAATGACAAAATCATCTCATTGGAGAGCAAGAAACAGGAGAACAGGGGATAAGATTCAAAACAATTCCTGGCAAAGGTGGTTAAGAAATTTAATAAGTGGGAAGAACTGTGCATTTTCATATGATCTATAGCAATCCAATAGCATAAAAATGGGAGTTAATTTATTGCAATTCCATTACACATACTGCTGCAATCTGTTTGCAAAAATAAGGTCAGTCCATTTTGGCATATTCAAAAATAAGACATGAGTCAATAAATCTAAATGTGTTCGTGTGTGGGCAGAAGCGTTATCTAGAATCTTTGACTCAGGAATTCTAACAGCAAAGGAGATAACCCAACTCTCCCTTCTGTTGCTGCCCATACATTGCCTTTAGCTTTCATGCAATAAAGGTAAGATAGATAAATACAATAGCTAAACATAAGTTTAAGTATAAATAGTTTATATTCTCTGCACAGGGATAAATTAAAGAATTTATTACTCAAGGACAATCTCCCAATAGCAGGCATATATTGAAACCTAAACAAATGACAAGTCATAGTGAACAAACCCAGGAAAATTATTGTATTAACAATTGTTATTATAATATTAACTATTACTATTATTCCCTGCATTTCCTTTCTTCCTTCTAATGCAAGGAAGAACCCTAAATTCAAATCGTAGCCCTACTTGCTTAAAAGTAGAATTATTTGATAAAAGGGAAGGAACAGCCTTAAGGATCTCAAAACAAATTTCAAACGGATTACAAAGCTCAACCCAAATCTCATGAGCTGTGTGAGAGAAGGTCCATCAGCACCAGCTTTGAGTATTTTTGTTAAAACGACCTAGGTTAATTTGGTATGTTAAAAGGGCTCTTCTTGTATGTGACTTTTTCACATAATAATTAAGGATTTTTATTTCTTTTATAAATCGATATTTGTAATGTCATAGAAAAAGATCATAAGCCAAAGAGAGAAAATTGTCTTCCTATTTCTGCAACTAGTGATGGGTTTGACAGTTACATCAATAAAGGTGGTTTTTAAGGGGCTACTGTCATGGAGAAATGTCCAGAACATGATATCTTCTGAAGATAAACACAATATATTGTGAATTCCTCTTTATTTTTTCTTACTAATAAAATTAGGGTCTACATTCACATGAGACATTTTGTATGAATTAAGAATGGGTACATTCAGAACATCCTTTTGCTCTTAGGAGTCTGTTGATGACTTGGCTTGAAATTACTTCTGCACATCACTTAGTAAAGTTAGTTTCCTTAAAAGAAACACAAGAGCTGAAATGATGTAACTGCTTTCATTATGCTAGTTAAAAGAAAAAAATAGTTCCCTTTTTTGTAATTTCTCCAATAATTAGAGTACAAGGAAAGGAAAAAGCAATGGATAGTTCATGTACTATTCCAAAAATAAACTTCGCTGAAGTACAATTTAATGAAATAAAATGGACATATTATAAGTGTATAAGTCTATGAGTTTTGGCAAACATCAACACCCATGCAACCAAAATCACAACCAAGCCATGAAACATTTTCATCAACTTCCTGAATTTTACTGTGTCCTTTTGTAGTTGGTGCTACCCACAGTCTTGACCCTAGCACAGATTTGCTCTCTGATTCCATAGATTAATTCATCTTCTGTAGAATTTCATACAAATGAAATCATGAACTATGTATATTGCCCTATTTATTAGCTTCTTTTAAATTTCTCTCAAAAATGTTTTGTAGCTTTCAGTGCATGCATATTTGGACATATTTGCTAAATTTGTCTCTAAGTATTTAATATTTTTATGCTATTATAAATGGTTAAGGTATAATAAACATATAGTAAAATTAAACCTTTGTAGTATGTAGTTCTGCAAGTTCTGAAAAATGTATACCAAAACCAAATGCCATAAATGTAGTATACACATCACATCACAGACAAGATACAGAACAATTCCATCAGTAAAAAATTTCTCCATGCCCATTTATAGTCAACTTCTCCCTTAACCCCCAGCCCCTGCCAAACACTGATCTGTTTTCTGTCCCCATAATTCGGTCTTTTCAAGAATGTCATATGAATGGTATCATACAGTACATAATTTTGAACCTGACTTTTTCACTTAGCATAGTAAATTTGAAATTTTTCCGTGTTCTTGCGTACATGATTAATCTATTTCATTTTGTTGTTGAGTATTCCATTGTATTGTATGGCTGTACCACAATGAGGAATGTATCCATTCCTCAATTGAGGAGCATTTCAGTTAGTTCCAGTTTTTGACTATTGCAAATACAGCTGCTAAAAATGCTCACTTAGAGGTTTTTGTGTGAATATAAGTTTTTATTTTTCTGGGGTGTAGATAAATGGTTGTATAACTTAATAAGAAACTGACAAACTGTTTTCAAAATGGCTGTACATTTGCATTCCCACAGGCTATGCAAGAGATTTCCAGTGGCTCTGCATCCTTGACAGAACTTGGTAATATTGGTTGTTTTTATTTTAGACATTCTAATTAGGTGTGTAATGGTATCTCATAGTTTTAATCTGCATTTCCCCAATGACTACTAGTGTTTAGTATCTTTTCATGTGCTTATTTGCCACACACACACATATACACATTTGATCAACTCCTTTGCCCATTTTATGAAAATTTTGTAGTTTGGTTTTTTTATTAAGTTCTGGCAATACTTTCTATTATAGAAAAAAAGCAGTTTATTGGTTATGTTTCACATATATTTTCTTTCACTCTGTGGTTTGTCCTTTCATACCAACATTTTTTTTCTTAAGTTGTTAATTTATATGAAACCAATGTTATTAAATATATCTTTATGGACCATACTTTTAACATCTAATTAATCTTTGTATTATCTGAAGTAACATAGATTTTCTCCTATGTCTTATTCTACAAATTAATTGGAGTCTTACACTTGAGTCTATGATCTCCTGTGAGGTAATTTTTTAATGAAGTTAACGAATATGGATTGAGGTTCTTTTGTTTTTGCATATTCAGGAAGATTTATATGGCATTGGTACAAGTTTTTCCTTAAATTTTGGTTAGAATTCTTCAGCAAAGCCATCTGAGGTTGGATTTTTCTTTTTTGTAAGGTTTAAAACTACATATTTAATTTCCCTAATAGTAATAGCACTACTTAGATTTCAAGTTCCCTTTAAGTGAGCTTTGGCAATTTGTATCTCTCAAGGAACCTATTCACTTCATTGCAGTTGTCAAATTTATGGGCAAAAACATTTTTTCATATTATTCCCTTATACCCTTTTAATGTCTGTAGGGTCTTTAGTGATGTCTCATTATTATTTTCTTATATTTATGTCTTTCTTTTTTTATTGATTGCTCTGGCCATTGGTCTATTTGTTTTTATGCCAGTACTATATTGTTTGGGTTACCATAATACATTTTGAAATCAAGAAGTGTTATGCCTCCAGCTCAAACTTGCTTGGGCTATTTGGGGTCTTATGTAGTTCCATATGAATTTTAGGATCGTGTTTTCTATTTCTGTAAAAATGCCATTAGGATTTTGATAGGGATTGCATTGAATATGTAGATTGCTTGGGGTAGTATGGACATTTTAATAATATTAATTCTTCCAAAACATGAACACACAATGCCTTTCTTTATTCCTGTTTGTTTTGATTTCTTTCAGTGGTGTTTCATGATTTTCCGTGTACATGTCGTTCATCTCCTATTTTCATGTAATTTTTTGAAGGTTATTTTCTGCTATGTCTATAACCTCTACCATTTGTGGTCTGTTTCCATCAACTCTTCTAATCCTTATTATGGGTCACATTTTCCTGTTTTTTCACATGTGTATTTTTTAAATTAATGCCAGATTTTATTAATTAATGTGAGCAGTTTGACATTGTTGTCTTCCTTTAAAGAATGTTGATATTTGTTTTGGCAAAACATTAAGGTACTTACAAATCAATTTTATCTTTTCAAAGCTTAAATTTAAGCTTTGTTAAGGCAGCTCAAGAACAGTATTTGCTCTAGGGATAATTTAGCTCCACCATTAATGCATGATTCTTTGAACATCTCTATGGAGTTCCCAAATGTTCAGCGAAATCTCTCCTATTTGCCTGGTAGAAACTCAAATGTCTCTAGCCCTGTGTGAGATCAGGAAAGTGTTCATTTCATAATTTCCAACAGCTATTCTTTCTTCTGCCTTATAGCTTTTTTTACCCTATGCATACACAGATGTCTATTTAGTCCAATACTCAAGGGAACCTTTAAGCAGATTTCTAGAGCTCTTTCTTTGTATAGGTCCCACCTTCCAGTATTCCTCCCCTAAAACTCCTGTTGACATGGTCATCCTGAGCTCTATTCTGTGTCTCCTTCCTGCAACCAGGCAACCAAGCTTCTTGGGTTCTCTCTGCCTAGACTGTACTGGGACCTGCCTCTGGGCAGGAAGCTCAGATGACTGTAGTACTTACCTTGCTTTTTTTCCCTTCTCTCAGGAATCACAGTCCCACACTATCTATTGGCCAGTGTCTAAAACAAGCATTTCATACATATTTTATATTGTTTTCTATTTGCTTGGAGCAGGCAAGCATGTCCCATACCAAGTAATCCTTGTGAATGGAACCCAAAGTCTCATGTGTTTTTTAGATATAGAATATTAATCTTTTTTACCCAACCTTTGGACTACTTAATTCTATGTAAATGTCATTTGCAAGAAAATTAAGTTATAGAAAAAAATGTGCATAACTTATGAGTGCATTTTTAAGATTACATTAAAATAAATATGCAACATGTATTTGATTAAATAAAAATACAAAATGTAGTTATTATATAATTCTCAAACCCCAGTTTGAGCTACACTGAGTTTAACTGCTAAGAGACTGTACAAATGTTCTTCAAAATATAATATGTACATATATATATATATATATATTTTTTTTTTTTGTAGATAATTATTTTTTATTGAAGGGTAGTTGACATACAGTATTACATTAGTTTCAGGTGTACAACACAGTGATTCAACATTTATATACATCATAATTCTAGGTACCAGCTATCACCATACAAAGTTGTTACAATACAAAATATAATATATTAACAAATGCAAAGATCCTTTTACCATATCTTTAAACCATGAGTAGCTGATTCTGACTCAAGAAAGGAGAGAGAAAATTGAAAGGATTCAGTGTTTGGGCTGGGATGAATAGAAAATAATAGCTGGAGAGGCAGGAGATGCAAGGCAATTGTTTCTCCAAAGAATAGCTAAACTTTACAGTGTCTTCTAACCAATGCCTTGTCAGTGAGCCTGTGTGGTGGAAGGATCACGCAGGAATCCTGAGGAGGGGCTTAGGAGACAAGGACTCTGCTGGCTCTCCACCATTTTCGTGCAAGATGGCCTTATCCACACGCCTCTTGCTTTCCTCAAGGACATCACTATATTCTGTTTCTCTGTGGTCCTGAATTGCTAACATTTGAACATCACATTCTGTGTTGTGCCTCTGTAAAACCATGGGCATAATGTAATAAGTGATTTGGTATTCAAGTAAGGCCTGAATGCCTCATATCCTAATTACTGTATTTCTTTCTAAGGGTGGCTGTCTTGCCAATGGGTTTCAGCCCAGGGCAAGTTCGCTATGGATTCAATGTGACCAAAGAAATTGACAGCAGAACGATCTTGGGGTGAAAGGGTTTATTACCTGGCTTAATCTCTGGCGGTAGGTCGAGCACTAGCATCTCTATGTCCGTTCAGAGCACTGGGCCAAGCTCTCTATATAGCATAGTAATGGTTTATTGCCTAAAGGTGTGGAAGCAGTAGCCTAGCAACAGGCCAGCTACATCATCAGGTGGTTTAAGTTCAGTGAGGATCCTGGCCACAGGAACCCCAACTTCCCCACAGTGGCTCAGAAAACATTTTGAAAAATAAGAATAGATGGACTAATACCAATAAATCCACACATATTAAACGTATTGTTTAAAAAGACTAAATTAAATTTTTTAAATGAAGATAGTTATAATATTCATGAAGTTTATCTGTCCAATATATAAATTGTATTGAACTGAGGTATAGATATCCTCTCTTCCAAATTCTTTCTTACTGGG
The DNA here is from genome assembly GCF_030020395.1 of Manis pentadactyla. NCBI lineage: Eukaryota > Metazoa > Chordata > Mammalia > Pholidota > Manidae > Manis > Manis pentadactyla. The sequence goes on along the minus strand of NC_080029.1, from coordinate 69,096,383 downwards.
TTAGAGACATGGCTTTTCACTCTTCATTAGCAAACCATTCAGAAATAGATTATAGAGCCTTGTGAAGCATGGCACAAGGGTGAACATGGAGGCCTAGCCTCTTGGGATAGTTGTCATGGCAGCAAGAGCTGAGGGTTCGATTTTTTTCAGATTACACCTTTTATTATTGGCCAGAAACAAAATATATGCACATTGTCTTTTAATGTTAGAGGGAAAAAAATCTTTTCTTTTATGTAACATAATATTCTGCTTGAATAGAAACTATATACAATAAGACTTTCAAAAATTGTATTTATAAATGATGTCTGGAAGGTGAAAAGTGTAACAGAACAATGCCTGACAACTGAGAAGAGAACATATTGGGGGAAACACTCATAGAACAACATTCCCTAATTTGGTCATAATCATCTGTTTTTATGTGAAGGTGTGTGAGCTTTGAAATCTGAAAACCCTCATTAAACTAAACAGGCTTTCAGAAAGGCTCAGAGGCTTGTAAACTCAGCTAGAGCTTATTACAAGATCAGTTCTGTGTTTCTCAGAGGCTTTGTGGTTGTGAGCACAAACATCTGAGATAAATGATTTCAAGCTCTCTCCAAGTTCGACTAACAAAACTGGCCACTGTGAAAATATGGCCAACAATCCCAGCACTGGTCCTAAGCTCTTTAATTCTACCCTGTACTGGAAACCTCTGTGCTGTGTGTGTCATTTGGCATTCTTGACCACAGAGCACAATTTACTGTTACATTTCACTATAAATTCATGGCTGGCCAGACAATGCACTCCAGAGTAGAATAAATACATGTTTTAATGAGTAGTTGAAATGCGACCTGGCCAACAGGCACTGTAAGGAACAGAGGGTGCTTTTCCACAGTTGAGGCCAATCACAAGGGCAAGCAACAAGCAATACAAAAAACAAGTTAATCCATGATTCAGTCAAGTTGAAAAAAAGGAGAAAGAGAGAGAGAGAGAGAGATGGCCTGATTAGGAAATGAAAATATACTGCCAGTTTACTTTTGCTAAAGGTGATGAAAATCCTGAAATTAAATTATTCTGCTCAATAACAGAACACATTAGGCAGCTGAATACTGTACTCCTCTTACTGAAAATAATTCCTAAGTCATTTTCCAAGAACTCTCCTATTTACAACAAGTAGTGCCATGACTGGTCACCCTTAATGAGCAAATAAATTAAAAAGATGTTACCACTTCCTAGCTTGGCCAAAGTGCTCCCTAAGTGTTGTTCCAGGAATACAGGGACATCAATGACACATTTTGAGCAACTATTTAACAAGAATGCCCAACAAAAAGCTGGGTGAAAATATCTCTCAATTCCCTTGGTGAAGCTGTACCTGAGTGATGTCAGCACTGGGCTCTGAAAAGCAGGAAAGATTAAGGCAACTGAAGATGGTACTGAAGGCAGAAGGTCCTTAGGCCAACTGGATCCTTCTGAGGGATGCCATGAGTAAGAACAAAGACACCAGTCATAAACTCATACTATTAACTTTGCCAAAGAAACTAAATTACTGCTTTTCAGTCACCTCACAACTTTAAAAAATCATCTAAAAACAGAGTACAAATTTAAGCCATTCAAAAACTTAAGTATATGAAGAAACAGCAAATACTTAGTGAATAAGCACTGGGTGATTACCATGCATACAGCACTACAGCTTTAACAACAAAAATATAAGATGACTAAAGACTACAAACTTCACTGAACACTAAATTTTCACTTAGAAACACAAGTTATAAGTGAAAGAAGAAAAGAAAAAGTGAAATACATTATTTTGAGGCATAGTTCTGAAATGTATTCAAATTTGGGCACAGGAGTCTTATTTGGTGACTTCATAACCTCAAAAGGAGGAACATGAAAAGAATTCCACTCACTATGAGCACACAGCTATGAGACTATTTTCTGAATGTAACCTTGGGAAACAGAAACCATAGGATTTTTTAGCTTTTCTGTTTTCCTCCCCACCTCCTGCACCCAGGGTCCTCCCCAGCACCCCCAAGCTAGGCAGAAAAATGAACGGTGTTCCATCACCCATTACAGTAACTAAGACCCCACTATCAAAGGTAGTATTTGCTCTCTCTTCAGTGGCGACTTTTATTCGAGATCGCTGGTCGAATCATTGATCTCTCAGTCCCAAAGATGTGTCGTGATAATAAGTCTGTAATACCTATTTTCATGAAATATTTTTAAAGGCCTCTGAAAACTTCCAGTTTCTGAAATGATGAAGACTAAATGGTATTCAATGTTGAACTAAGAAGATTCACTATACATTGCCCAAGCCATGTAATACAGCACAACTGTCCAGTTCAGAGCCACTTACATATGCATTCTCCATTTTACTTTGGTATTTTCTGGGCCATAGGCATGCTGTCCAAATGGAGATAACCCTGGCAGACAGTTCAAAGCCCTTGCCTTGTTCACTCTGCAATTCTTTCTCTCACACCAGCACCTGCAATGATATCACTCCCTGCTCCACAAATCCAATGTTTCCTTGAAAAGGGATGCCTAACACCAAGGGTCTATCAACTTTAGAAATCTTCAAGGTCCATATTTAGAAACACAAAGCCACTCTAATATTCCTCTCTTCACCCTCCTGCCAAAAAAAATTCCTTTTCTTGTTCAAGATAGGGCTTTCATATATTCTACTCTTGCCTTCCTAAAGGCAGATCTAGAATCTGACCCAAGGACTCTTCTGTTTAGATATCATTTTTTTTTTGAGAGGGCATCTTTCATATTTATTGATCAAATGGTTGTTAACAACAATAAAATTCTGTATAGGGGACTCAATGCACAATCATTAATCAACTCCAAGCCTAATTCTCAACAGTCTCCAATCTTCTGAAGCATAACGAACAAGTTCTTACATGGTGAACAAGTTCTTACATAGTGAATAAGTTCTTACATGGTGAACAGTGCAAGGGCAGTCATATCACAGAAACTTTCAGTTTTGTTTTGATCACACATCATGAACTATAAACAATCAGGTCAGATATGATTATTTGTTTTATTTTTATACTTGATTTATATGTGAATCCCACCTTTCTCCCTTATTATTATTATTATTATTTTTTTAATAAAATGCTGAAGTGGTAGGTAGATGCAAGATAAAGGTAAAAACATAATTTAGTGCTGTAAGAGGGCAAATGTAGATGATCAGGCCTGTACCTATAGACTAAGTATTAATCCAAGCTAGACAAGGGCAACAAAACATCCACGGATGCAGAAGATTTCTCTCAAAACAGGGGGGATGAGGTTCTAACCTCTGTTGATTCCCAATTTCTCACCTGATGGCCCCCCTGCGACTGTGCCTGTCTTAGGTTGTTCCTCCCTTGAGGAATTAGATATCCTTTCTTAAAATCATTTTCCTTTCCATTAAGTTCAAAATCTCATTGCTTAAATAATCACTTCTACTAATAATTTTGAATTTGGACCTTAGCCTTACCCTCTATTTGTATTACAGCAAAGGAAAATAAAAGGAAAAAAGATTATCTGAGAAGAGAAGGAATATATTTCACCAAAGAGAGGTCTGCATGAAATCTTCTGGAATTAAAGTTTTGATTAAATGTGAAATGGTAGATTTTGGTTATGAGACTTAAAACTCAGTTATAAAACACAGAAACATGCATATAACCTGAATTTGTAATATCCCTGGGGAATAAAGCCAGGCTATAAATTCTTTCCCTGGGCATATTGATATATTGGCATGTAGACATTCAATATTGCTAAAGAAGTCTGTGTAATAAATTCTGTGCTTATCTTTAAGCAGCAGATGTGACTCAGTGTGATGCTTAATTGTTGGCAGTAGCTTTCCTTCTATTTTAATTTGAATAACATGTCATCTATTAAAAAAGACAAAAGTAATAAGAAATGACTTAATACATCATTAACACTAGTGCAGCAACTTCTGTGTATCAACTTCCTGGAGGTATTTTAAATAATTACCTTGTTGTATATAATTTTTAAGTTTTAAAATAAATGTTCATATCAAGCAATTATAGGTGGTAATAATTAATAAGAGCCTCACCATTGTTGTGTAAAAACATATTATCCTGCATTATACCTTGACAAATGACTAGTCAGTGACAGCTCTTAGAAGCTTTAGTAGGCACTCTAAAATTATTCATACAACAGTAATTAGGTACATGGATGTGCAGCTTAGTAATAGAAAAAAATGTACTTTACACTCTTTCCCTCTGAGTAAAATTGTCATTATAGCATACTGTAGATTTTTTACATTTCCTAATAAGGCTATATGTTTGTTCATTACTTTAATGAATGAATGGTAAAGGATGTAAGCACAGGGTAAAATGAAGAACAGGACAGCAACTAGAGATTCTGGATTTTGGACAAGACCAAAGTGAATGACTTAATGAGTTCTGTAGAAGATTTTCTCTGGAAAACTTCAGTTCTCACTAGACAAGGTAGTGGCAAAGGGCTGGCCCACTGAAGGCTTGTTGACAGCAGGAGGGACAGCTTACCATGGTAGAAAAACTGGCTGGGGTCATTAAGACAGGTGCAGTCAGTAGTCTTAGACATCCCACCCTCAAAAGAGTATTGTAAAGAGAACAATAATTAATACTTACAGAATTATTGGTCCTTTAGATAAAAAGACATATATACATAGTATTAATACATTTGAAAAGATTTCTATTAAATTATCTAAAATAACTGGAAAATAAAATGTACTCTTATTTGGAAAATTTGCACATGTGACTACCATCTTCACTGGTGATGATGAATGAAGGATAATGGTATTAGTATACTATAGTGTGTGTCTGTATTTCAGATGCATGAAGTATAATTTTCCATTAAATTAAAACTAAATTCTAAACATTAGTGCACACAGACTGATTATCAGGAAATGCTAATTTTATAGCACACATTTACAAAAAGTATTTATGGAACCCTTAAAGATGGCACTAACCCTCAAATAGTTATGGGACTGCTTGAACAATTTGCCAATTTTACGAAAGTCAGTTAAAAAAATCAACCTTTCATAAAAAAACTAAATAACTATCTCATCTCCTTTTTAACTGTTTACTCTCATGTTCTAAAATATTTGATTTTTACTAAATTAACTTCATTCTAGGTAATTTTCTTTAAAAAGAATAATTGGATAGGCCTAAATATGTGTAATAATCAGGAATATAACAACACTGAGGAAGGGTGCAGGAGAGAGGAGCATTGCCTGGCTTATGCCCTGGGTCATAAATACAGAAATGCAGGTTAGGGAAGAAGAGTTTAGAGGTAAGACACTTTTCTTAGCAAGTGATATACCATATGTGAATGATACACCATTAAGAAACAAGGACTGGGTGCGAACACCAGCTTTCCAAATGAAGTGGAAAAGCTGATGTCATGAATCCAGGAACCACCACAAGAACTCACCTGGGTTGTTACAGCACACATACCACCCATAACACCTCTCACAACAGGTAAATACAGGCCTCACAGTGCTCACAGTCCTTCATTCACCCAGTGAGTAACAAGCAAACACTTAGACACTGGGTCACTAGCTAGAGATACAATGATAATTCAAACCAGACATGGTCCCTTATTCTCATGAGTCAGGGGGGCTGTAGAAGCAGGAGGGCACATGTAGAGGAGACAAACATTAGACAGGTAATCACACAAATGAGGGTTTAAGAGCACAGTGAGAGGAGTGTTATAAAGAAATGGAGTGCCAGTCTAAGAAAGCATATAACAAAGGACTAGAAGGGAATTAGGAGAGACTTCCCTGAGGAAATGACATTTCAGCTCAGATCCAGTGTTCAAACGCACTAACTTTGGATGAAGGGTGGTATGAGGTGAGAGTTCCCAGCAAAGCAGGCATCTGTGCAAAAATCTTACATGTTTTTTATTATCCTTAAAAATAATGATGCTAAGCCTCCTTTGATTAAGGGTAGAAAAAAGTATTGCTGGCTCCCACATCGTCACCCCTTCACATCTCGTGATAATCCACATGGGGCCCAATGCCTATGGCAGGATCAGCTGTGTAGCTCTGGTACCACATGAGACCCCACAGACTGCTCATTCATTTAAGAATCCCTTGGATGTAGTCCTAGATGGGACTTCAATGATTAAATTAGCATTTCCCAAACGTATGCACATGACAAGCTCTATGACGATAAAATTTGAAGTAAGTTTAAAAAATGTGGCACATACTATCCTCTTCTTAAAAATTCACCATGCACATTATCACAATGTTTATAAATAAATGTCTCCCAATCATATTTTTATATTTAACAGATATGTATATATGTGACCTATGTGTGTATATGCATACACACACACACAGACACTTACATACATACATTTACTTGTTGGCTGACCGCCTCCCAGGACCACTGTAGAGATTAAATGTGCTAACATATGTTAAGTATGTATAATAGGGCCAGACCTTAAGCAATTGCTTGACATGTGTTTTTTGTTGTTATTATAAATAACTATAATAAAATAAGTCAGTACACTTAAGTATATATTAGTACAAGAAAATTAAGGTTTTCATTTCACTTTGTTCTTCATCAAAAACTCCAGATGATGGATGACTCAGCCATACACATCAGGCATACTAAGTGTTCTGCTATTTTTCTGCTTGGCTCTACAACTTCAATATAGTTTTCATGATTTCTAATTGGCTCCAGCCAGATCCTGAAACTAAAAAGGTTTCACACAGGCTTTCTTCACTTCCAGTTTTGTAACTTTTCTCATACATATATTCATTATAACTAAGATGTCTTATTTTTCTACAAACCAACTTTTATTTGGTGAAAATAATTTAACCAGTGTTTTAACAACTCCGTTCTTTGTATTTATTCCTATTAGGACATTGTTACATTAATTTCAAGTGCTGTGCTAGAATAACCAAGGGCGATACACCTGGATGTTGGCATTGATACTGTGAAATTCCATTGTTCTGATTGTGCTACTAATGATCCTTTGGTTTCATGGATAAAAATCTCATTTCCTGAAAACCAAATCTCCAGGGAGCTGGTGTATTTTTTTTTTTTCTTTGTACTGATAAGCAGGCAGTACATCTGATTTAAAGGATCAAAATGAAAACAATTTCTCTCACTTACTTTGATGTTCCCCAACATAGGAAAGAATTTCTTGTCCTCTGGTAAAATGCTATACAGCTTCTGGAAAGAATGCTGTAATCTGTGGAATAGTCAGGAGTGGCCAAAGATAATAAAGCCATCTGCCACACCATCAGAAGTAATGTTTAATAAATTGGCCTTTCAGTTCACCCCAAGGGCCAGATGTCCTCAGCCAAGCTCCCAGTGAAAGAGCAGGTTTTGGCCCCCCTACAAAGACCTTCCAAAGCTTGTATTAAAAAGATTCTGCAAAGGTTTTTATGGATATCTGTGATTCAGGTTACTGGGTCACAGAGAAATGTATTATATTTCCAGTAAAACTGACCCCTGGTCTGTTGTCTCTCGCAAAGGCAGATAATATACAAAGACTAAATCTGAAGAACGGTGAGAGAGCAAATACACTGGATCCCAAGAGAGGCAGAATTAAAGAATGAGACACTGAGGGGGGAAAAAAAATCTACAGATTTTTATGTGCTTTGATTTAGGGTACAGTAAAAATGAATATAGGTTTCTCCACTATCCAAAAGTAGAGCATTACTATGAAACCTTGTGTAGGCTGAAATGGAATAAAGACAAGCAATTACCACTAATTTATATTGAAAAGTGGTTGAGTATTACCACACCCAAAAAATAACCTCTCCTAGTCTTTTCTGATACCTGGGGACACCTCTTGCTAATGGCTGCAGAAAATAAATCAACATAAAGCACAGAGACTCAGAGACACGGTTTAAAGCTATGGTGCTCGATGCCAAGATGCTGAGTGTAGCTCCCGGGTTAGGAGCCTGGTGGGGCCACTCGCTATTTGGGGTGCATGCTGCCTCCATACCTGTTCACTGCACAACAAAGCCTGAATGCCATTTTTGCTTTTCACCATTTTTCCTAAAAACGAAAATTCTCTTTCATATTTATTTTGGTTAGTAAAAACAGGTACTAATGTAGGTCTTTCATAAAAACAAACTGGCATAATCTGAACTTTCTAAAAGTGGACAATCTCCATATGTAAGTGAATGAAACCTTACACTATGACTTAGCATTAAGAAGATTGCTTTCTTTCATTGTTCATATATATTAAAGGTCATCTGCACATATCTATGTGGTAACATACAATAACAAATTTTTAAAAAGAAAAACTAGGTAGCTGGCCTGCTAATGACTATACTAATACCATGTGAATAGTTATTCCAATACAAGTTAATATTTTTATTTTATTGAGTGCCTATATACACAGAGGTAGAAAAATATAGACAAAGAGCCCCAACCTACATGAAGATCTGAGACACCCTGTTTTCTCTGCCTAAAATTCATGAGTTTCCTAGAGTTGCCACAGGCAATCCTCAAAAAGCTAACTTCTTGACATTCTTCATCCTGTTCTTTTTGTATTTTTATAATCTAATTTACTTATAACCACAAGACAGTACAGAGGGAAGAAATCAGGATGGGAAATGTTTTGTTTTGTTTTTTTTAGATAATTATTTTTTATTGAAGGGTAGTTGACACACAGTATTACATTAGTTTCAGGTGTACAACACAGTGATTCAAGGGAAATGTTTTAAGTAAGACATATTGAGAGAAGTTCCCATTTTCCTTTAAAAGAGGGCAGAACAAATTCCTCTTAACAGGAATCTGTGTGTATACACTGATATCTGAGAAATCCAGGCCATCTGAATAGCTTGGCAACTGCAAGTTGTCAGAACTCTCTCTTGTATTCTAAGGAAAAGGGAGCTAATAAAAGAGTGGCCCATGGCTATGACACTTCTTCTAGATCCACACCCCTTTTCACTCACTAGGAGGGGAATGGGTACATATAAACATTAACACTGAAATATTTGAATTAAACATTGTATTTTAAAGCTCGGTAGTTCACAACATAACTCTTAATTACCAGTCCCTAATTGCTGTGCTTTGCTGCTCCCCAGCTCAAGAAATGACATGAACATCCAGCTGTCCAGGTCAAAACACCTTGGAATTATTTTTGAACTTTCCCCCTCTCTCTTCACATGCAAGCCCTCAACAGCTCCTGTTAGCTCCACAGTAACAGTACAATATGCTCCAAATATAAAATTTGTTGCCATCTCCACTGCTGCCTCCCCAGCCACAGCCACCATCTCTCACCCAGACCCCAACAACTGCTCAAGCCCCCTCCTCCTGCTCTTGACCCTACATTCTATTCTACACACAGGAATAGGAGTCGTCCTTTTAAACCATGCGTCAGATCAGAGCTCTCTGATGGCTTCCTTCTACACTAAGAAACACCCTGAGCCCATGAGGCTCTTACGCCAGCTGTTACCCTCATCTCCACCACTCTTCCTCTAACCTGGGCCATTGCCACTCTTCAAGTAAATCATAACCCATTCTTCCTCCGGGCTTCTGCACCTGCTCTTCTTCTCCTGCCTGGAATACTCCTTTTCTGAAATTCACATGGGTAATTCTTCCAAGTTGCTCAAGTGTCACCTCCTCAGTGAGGCTTTCCTGACCACCTTAAGTAAATTACAGCTCCTTTAACTCATTACTTCTTTCATCCTGCTTCCTTTTACTTAACAGAAATCATTACCTTAAATTATATATCTATACATAATTATATATAGATATTACATATCTATCTCCATTTTTAAAAATCATTATCTGTTTCCCAACTAGAACATACGCTCCACTGAGGAGGGCCCTTTTCCATCTTACCCACTATTCCTCAAGAGCCTAAAGTAGCATCGGGTTACATAGCATGTGCTCGACATACAGTGGTGAATGCATGACTAAGTCACACAAAGTGAGCTATCTCACTTCACAAAGGTACTAGAGGGATTTAACTATTATTTCATTTCTCCTTAACAATACCAAGCCAAGCAGTACTGAAAACAAACCCATAACTTCTTAATGGAGGTGTGATGACCAGTTTGGAGCCATTTAAGAAATGGGTGACTAGTTTACCCATGGATTTAAAGAGATGATGTGTTCTAATTCCACAATTAAAACATGTCAATGACCTGTATTTACTCGGACAGTCTGTTCCCCTTTGACTCTTAAAATAAAAACAGTTTTTATTTTTAGAAATCAGGATTTCCTCTCCCTGCAGAAGTTGCAGCTGAGACACATCTGAGCGCTCACATGTTCACAGTGGCGCTCACCCTGGAGAAGCTTCGCCGGTACAGAAACTCCAGGTCTTTGCAGGTCTAATTCTCACTTTCTGGGCCACTGTGGGTATTTCATCAGTTGACTTATCAAAGTGGCTTGACTTTATCACCTCTAGAAAACTTTAAATTAAGCAAGGAAGGAAAACTTGCTTGAATCACAAAACCAACACATAACCACACAACCCTGGTGCAGTTCACCTCTTCTGCTCACCAACGGCCACTCTCTGCTCTTCCCTCAGTCACTCTTCTCAGAAAGCTTTAGCACGGCTGGCCTCACAGTGGTCTTGGTTCTTGCTGTTCCCTTTCCCTGGAACATGCTTCCACCCAACGGTCCACTAACACCTTCACCTAACCCGGGTCTCTGTCCAAATGTCTTTATATTATTTATCTCACTGTATATATGTACGGTATTTTTTTAATCACTAAAATGTGTATTTCTTCCATGATAGAAGGACTGTGTGTTTGGTGCATTACTGCTTCCCGGAACCCAGGACAAGGCCACACTCAGAGCAAGTAGTCGATAAACTATTGTTGAATGTATGCACCATAAATAGTACATCATCAGCCCTTCTCAATTCCCCTCATTATTCACTGAATAGATTTTCATTTACTTCAGAACTATTAAGAGCACTCTATTTTGATACCTACTTTAGAATATAATTTTCTTGCTTAGTTATGAAATGATTCACTTTATTGATTTGGATGACATTACTGAATGCCAACAAATATTACTAACAGCTGACAATTATTAATATATTTCATTAATTTGTGAATTGACATATTTTAGGAGTCTTATTTTGTTTTGCCACTTCTCTGGAATAATAAATCCCCATTTTATTCTATAAGGTCCTACTGTCAATATACTATAAGTAATTTGAATGTAAGTAGCTTCAAAGAATATCAATTAAAAATACAATTCCTAAACACATATATCAAAACTACTCCAACTATTTTATATAACATGTCTATGGGCACTGTAATCTACCTGGCTACAGAATAACTACTTGGCAATATTTCCTAATAGAATATATCAATAGAAAATATTCTGATTATATTAATGATTAGAGTCCCAGTTATAATTTATTAAATATATATAATGTGCTATGATTTTGGATTTCAAAATACTGGAGGAAAACACACTGAAATATCTACAACAAACCAAAATATATACTAAAGAAATTAAATGTAAAATAAATAGTTAATTAAATAAATAAATAAGAAAGAAACAGAAGAGTATATTTATCTGGTTGGGAAAGTTCTTTCTAGTTATTTAAGCCAAGAAACCTTCTGGTTCAAGATGGTAGATGTAGCACTTACTATTTTGTTTCCATAAATTCTACTGAAACAACACTACAGGACAAAGGGAATTTAACCTGAATCACCACTGCACCACAGGAGTGAGAGAGCCTTCAATGAACCTAAGTTTTTGACAAATATCAAGAGGATGGATATCTGATGGAAGCCGTCAGACAGCCCCTCACCTTTCCTGTGCATATATTTACATGGAGACTGACTTCCTTTCCCTCTGTGTAAACTGCCAGGAAGCAGGGGTCTTGTCTGCATCATTCACTGCAACATCCTCAGCAGCTAGAATATGCCAGGTACATAATAGCTGCTCAATACATATTTGTCTACTGAATGAATTAACATCCAATGATAGAAAATTAAATAAATTAAGATGAATCATTTTAATGTACTACTATGTCACCTTTAAAATTCAGTGGCAATCTCATATGAAGGCCTAATAAAAATGTTCTAAATAAATAAACAAATAAATGAATGGCGGAAAATGAAATCTTTAATGTTATGAGAAATTTGTCATGATGCTCCAGTAAGTGAAAAAGATTATAAAATAGTATAGACAACAGAGCCCTCATTTTGTTAAAAATAAATGCATTCATAAAAAAAGGGCTTGAAGGGAATCCAAAACATTAACTGTAGATATATCTAGGAATGGGATTCTGAAAGACTGTATTGTCTTTTATGTTTTTTTTAAAAAAATTTTCCGGCTTCTCATTACATGCATATAATTCCTCTGCAATTAAGGAGGTGGAAGAAGCTGTTGTACAACAGAAGGATCAGTTCTGCTACTGCCTTAGAAGTACTGACACTATCTCCTCTCCCACTCTCTCCCACATACCATGTTAATGTGCCAGACTAGAGCCCCATTTTTCAAATACATAGGAAAGGAGAGAAAAGTGGAGGGTTGGCATGGAAGCAGTTAGAGACAGTTAAGAACTAGGCTAGGGGTTTTGTCCTTCCTTCTAGGACAGAATTTTATACCCTATTCAGGTTGGAATATACGTTAGATACAACTGTAAGTGTGTATATGTGTCTATGTTGGGACGGTCACTCTTCCAGCAACTCCTTCCCTACCAACATTTCTGGAATGCTTCCTCCACAATACAACCACCAGCGCCAAGATGAGATCGTGGGAAGAACACAGCTAACAGGCGGAGCAGGTCAGGCACGTTTAACTCAACTACTCACCTACTGGTCATTGCTGACCTGTGCTTGGTGTCACCTTCCTTTATTTATGTGCATGTAAATCATGTGCCTATCTGTAAAGTCATTAGGACAGGGGCTGGCATATAGTAAACCATAATCAATTATCAACATTCTTCTAATTAGTTATTGAGTAAGACAAGGAGAGGATATAAAAAGTGTATACCTCTAAACTCTAATTTAATCACAGATAGAATATTTATTTTCATCCTACCATGTGCAAGATCACTTTAGAAGAAATATAATAAGTTGCTAGCAGTATTAGTTGGGATTAACACCATACACACATGAAATGTCACACAGCAGAAATTAGAAAAAATGTGTATGAGATCACAAGAAAGAGGTATCACAAGGCAGTCTGATGGATTGACAAGGAATTCTTACCTTGTCCTTGCACTGTCTAAAACAAGGGTTGCTGCCTCACAAGTCATTATAAGTTTCCCCCAGAGGCACAATCAGTATTGTAACTAATGTGGGCCAAGAAAATCCCAGTAAGAAGATCAATTCATTCTACTAAAATAAACTTGTGAACAATTATCTATGAATTTTAACACTTTTTAGCTTACCAAAGCTTCAAATCATATTCTCTTGTGCCATATACTTTTGAGAGTATTCAGTGTGGCACAAGGTATTTGTAATTAGTCAGAAAATTTTACCTTCCTATTTACAGATCTATCCCTGTAATGGGAAACAACTGTTGTGGTGGTCGTGTGGTGGTTTTGGCCATTCAACATCCATATCTTTCTGGGGAAACAGGATTTTACTTTTCAGTGGAGGGAATTACAATTCCATCTTTGGTCCACTGAATGTACAAAGAAGGAATATTTCTTACTGTGGTAAAGGGATGATGGTATGACCCACACTGTTAAACCAAACTCTGCTATGCCTCCAGTCCTTGACTTGAGTGATACAAGGGCATAATAGGGGATACTGACTCAACTTTTAATCAATTATGGGATCCTAGGATATTACTTGGTCCTGCTTAGTCACTATTAGTGGTCTATCTCTCAGCTATTAACATCCCTTCCTGGAAAAAGCCTGAAAATTGCTATGCCTGTCTCCTGAAGCTAGAGAAGGTCACACACTGTAATTCTGGCCAGTAACATAAGGAGCGTTCTCCTGGCAGCTACTGTGAACACTTTTTCCTTCCTGATAAAAGGACATGGCACACAAATTAAGCTCTCTCACTACTCTGGCCCCTCAGATACCTTCTGCCTTTATTCAAAGTTTTGTAAGGCTATGATGTTTGGAATGTGGGCGACCATCTTATGACCAAAAAGACAAAGCCAAGGGAACTGGAAAGGTACCATCCCTGTGACCTGAGACTGTAGAGTGGTGGGCGAGACCTAGACCCTCCTACCTACAAACTCAATGTTAAATACTTTTGTGTGTCCTTATAGTTAAATAATGTTCTATTGGGTGTTCTGTGACATGGATTTGAAGGCATCTATGATACACTGAATATGTAAAAATAACCAGCAATTATTTCCTTCCCTGTATCCATGTCCATTCAGCCATCCTGTAATTTTTGGTGTCCTCCCAGTATGACTCTGAGGTCGGCCATATAACCTGCTTTGGTCAACACAATGTAAAGCAAACATGTCTCAAGCTCTGTAGATTAGAGTTTGTGTTCTTTTGCTGCCCCTGAAATCTGCCACTCCCATGTGCACACACACAGTAGCACAGTAGCTGAAGGTATTTTCTCCCAGTATTCAAAACTACTATTATTCAATTCAGCAAAGACCTCATTCATGTCATTTGTGAGCACGTGAAGTTCTGACATCCACCATTGTTGTTTCATTTTCAGCTTACTTGATCACATAAACAAGAAGACAAACCAACACTCATGTCAAACTGTACTCACTCACTATTTGCAACTGTATGTTGCATTCATAGGATATGAGTTTTGAAAAAGAAAGTTAATTAAAAATAGACAAAATTGGAAAGCAGTATGGAGGTTCCTCAAAATGCTTAAAATAGAAATACCATTTGACCCAGGAATTCTACTTTTAGGAATTTACCCTAAGAATGCAGCAGCCCAGTTCGAAAAAGACAGATGCACCCCTATGTTTATCGCAGCACTATTTACAATAGCCAAGAAATGGAAGCAACCTAAATGTCCATCAGTAGATGAATGGATAAAGAAGAGGTGCTACATATACACAATGGAATATTATTCGGCCATAAGAAAAAAACAGATCCTACCATTTGCAACAACATGAATGGAGCTAGAGGGTATTATGCTCAGTGAAATAAGCCAGGCAGAGAGAGACAAGTACCAAATGATTTCACTCATATGTGGAGTATAAGAACAAAGGAAAACTGAAGGAACAAAACATCAGCAGAATCACAGAACCCAAGAATGGACTAACAGTTACCAAAGGGAAAGGGACTGGGGAGGATGGGTGGGAAGGGAGGGATAAGGGCGGGAAAAAGAAAGGGGGCATTACAATTAGTATGTATAATGTGGAGGGGGTACGGGCGGGCTCTACAACACAGAGAAGACAATTAGTGATTTTACAGCATCTTACATAACACTGATGGACAGTGACTGTGAAGGGGTATGTGGGGGAGACTTGGTGAAGGGGGGAGCCTAGTAAACATAATGTTCTTCATGTAATTATAGATTAATGATACCAAAAAAAATAGAAAAAATTATTGTGAGATATAATTGTCTATATGGAATTAAAGATATCGTACATTTTATTACTAGCAGTAAATTACATACTACATCACCTTTTGTATCATTAAAATTTATAATAAATACCTTTTTCAGAGAGTTGGTTTATTAAACATTTACCAGCATACTACTGAGTACGACATAATGTCCCGTCTTGCCTCCTAAGTCTCTGAGGCTGAGACAGAAAAGAGATTCCTCCAGTTCCCCATCATGACTAAAAAATAATAAATTATTTTTCCTGAGAGAATGCTTCTGAGCTCTATAGGAAAAGGATGAAATAATCAGTGAAAGTAGGTTGCAACTTCCTTATAAACCTGCAGGGAGAAGCTAAAATAATGGCTGGAGTTGCAGTGGGGAGATAGATTTCCAAAAGAATGACTTCTTGTTTGCACTCCTCTCCAGAAGTGAACAATTTTTTTTTATTATACCCATGCTCTCTGAAATATCTGCACCAATTAGAAACAGGAATCAGGTAACAACTTCTTATGTAGGCCTCACTTTTGAGGATCTGTGAGGGCATCACCAACTTAACATAAGGTCAAAGGCCAAAAAATAATGTTAGTTGATGCAATGATTAAATTTAATTTTTCCACTTGTGTAAAGTCATCAAAGAACAACCTACAGTGCTAAAAAAATGTGAAAAGAGTATATTTAGAAGTGAACTTTTCTGATTTTCTGGTTTTTTTCTTTCATAACCTTACTTTCTGTTGCTAAAATATGTGCATGAAAATAAGATCAAGGAACCTAGGAAGTTATTCCCTCCTACCATTTCCCTCCTGAAGTTGTATAGGAACAGTGGGAGGTGTGCAGGATAGGGCTGCAGGCTGAGGAAAATCAACCTCTTAGAAAGAAATGGGGCCAGACATGTGTGACTATTTGGAACAGCAGAAAAAATGTGGAAAAAGAAGTAACAATAGATTATTTTAAATATAAAGAGAAAAGAAAAGAAACAAAGGAAAAAGTAACTCCATATGGTAAAAAAATTAGGCAGGGACAGAGCCAAAAAATGTGAATGACTGTATACCAAAAATGAAGCGGCATATAAAAGAAACAAGAAGAGCAAAAGAAAGCCAGAAAGAAAGATTCACAATGAAACACATTTTACCAGAGCTAGAAACTTTTGCATGTAACATGACTAGTTTTTGGCTTACTGTGCCATGATGACTATTTCAGAATCCACTCTGCATACGCTTGCCAAACCTACTCCTTCACTTTAAGTAGCCTGCCATTTTCTCTACGTTTCTTGGTCCTAGGGCTTGAGTGGCTCTCAATTTGGTAATAACTATAAATGAAGTCAACACTCTGTGCCTTAGGTTGGGCTTCAAACAGTATTCGTATATATTCTGCCTACTAGAATCTAGTTTTGATGTCCTGATTTCTTGAATATTCCTATGACAGAAGATCCCACTTTTGGCCAGACAGGTTTCATTCTTATTTCTCTTGGAAAGGCTGTCTCTGCTTCTTGCTTCCCTTGGCATATGCCCTTTGTTTTTCCTCCTTGATTCCAAAAGCTTAACCTTCTTTCCTCTCTCCACCCCAAGAGAAAACCATTAGAATGTGTTTCATGTGTATCTTTAGTTTGCATGTGTATACATACCTTTTGATTTACATAAATAGCATTATACAACATAATATTTTGTTCCTTTTTTGTTTTTGAGATGTAGCCATGTTGCTATATGCACAGATCAATAGTTTCTGCCTGCTACACAACATTCCTTGATGTCCACCATAATTTACTTATCCACTTTTCCAGTGATGACACTTAGATTTCTACCAACTCATTCCGCTACACACAATGCTGCAATGGATATGGTGATACATGCCTCCCCATCTACCTGTGTAAGAAAATGTTAAGGCCACATGTACCTCAAAGTGCTGAGTTACAATATTTATACATTTTAATTTAACTAAATACTGCCAGATTTCTCTCTAGGATGGATGCACCAGTCTACCACTTTCACCAGCAGTGCCTGAGACTTCCTAAACACACAAACCCTGATCAACACTTGGCATACCCACTTTAATTGTTTTGTACTTTAAGAAGATGACATAAGGTGAATGATGACATCTCATAATAACTTTAGTTGCATTTATTTGATTACAAAATAATTCGAGGTTGTAGGCATTAGGAATTTCTTCCGTTGTTAAGTTAGCTGTTTGTATTCTTTGTCTATTTTTCTATTGGTGTTATTTTCTCTAGTGGATATTTTGAAACTCCTTATATTCTATATATTGGTCCCTTTTTGGGTTTCAGTTATGACAAATATTTTCACCCATTTAGTCACAAGTTTATTAATGGTTGTCTGTGGTATCCTTTGATGAAAACAAATTCTGTAAGTGATGTCATCAAGTACATCAGTTTTTTACTTACGATTTTGCTTTTGAAAATTTAAAGTGGCCTTCTTCCCTCTTTCCATTACAAGATAGTCTCCTAACCTTTCTTCAATTCAACTTACAATTTAGCTTTCATACTTACATGTTTCATCTAC
Organism: Manis pentadactyla; assembly: GCF_030020395.1. Taxonomy (NCBI): domain Eukaryota; kingdom Metazoa; phylum Chordata; class Mammalia; order Pholidota; family Manidae; genus Manis; species Manis pentadactyla. The sequence goes on along the minus strand of NC_080029.1, from coordinate 69,078,478 downwards.
TTGGAATATACTTTGTACATGGTATGAAAAAGGCATCAGCTTTACTTTTTTCCATAGTGTAAAACAATTCTCCCAACATTTTCTACTAACGAATCCCTCTGGTTCCCCACTGATCTGTGGTATAACTCTTTATCTTATATAAAATTTTTCTATATTTATCAGTTTATTTCTGAGCCCTTCATTCGATCTCTTCAGTCTATTTGTTCTCCAATAAAACTTTCTAAAAAAATATCATAATAGTATTATGCCTTAATATTGATGGCCAAATTTCTCTGCTAATTCTTAAGGTTGATTCAACTATTTCTGGATTTTTATTCTTCAATAAAAATTTTTTTTCAGTACTTTTCAAATCCAACTATAACTGAGGTGAAAGTTAAGGAAATTTAATATCTTTATATTATTAAATTATATAATCTCAAAAGCATGGACTGTCTTTTATGCACATCATCTATTATGCTTTTATTAGAGTTTTAACATTCCCCATATGTCTTGTATAAACTCAATTATGTTAATTCCTGCATATTCAGCAATTGTATCATTTTTTTCTTTTTACAACTGTAATTTTGAAGTGATTATTCCTGTTATGGGGAAAACTTAACAGACCTATGAAAATTGATCTTGTCGGGAGGGGCTTAAAGATGGTGGCATGAAAAGTGAGAAGGAAACTCCTCCCCAAACCATTCATAATACAAAAATACAGCAAATACAACTAATCCTTAAACAGTGACCAGAAAGAAGACTGCAACAGACTGCCTACTTCTGGGGAAAAGAGAAGACCTCACAGAAAAGGGAAAAGTAGCAAAGCCATGATCCAGTGGTTGGAGCCCACTCCCACCCTAGCTCACCAGCAGGAGGAAGAAAAATGGAGTGGGGAGGGGGTAGAAGCCCAGGACTGCTGAACACCCAGACCAGAGATCTGCTCCAGGAGCACAACCTACATCACAAGGTACTCTGGAGATCAGTGGGGTTGAAAAGCAAAGACAGGCAGAATACTTGGAGAGACTGAGATTGCAGCTGCTTGTGGAGAACAGGTACCCACAGTGGGCCACTGTGGGACAAAAGAAAGGCAGGCCCTCTGAGAGACTTCCCAATAAGGGAAGGCTGCTTAAAGGGGCAAGGATTATACAGAGCTTGCTGCTCAGGAGAAAGGATAGGTAGACAAAATTGTCCCTGCACACTCAGTCTAGCAGTTTAAGAACTTTCAGGAGCTTCAGGGGCTATATCCCTGGCATGCAATGCAGCACTGAGGAGCCCACTGTGATATGCAGCCTGCTGTTCCTTACTCCCAGCCGGCACTGGTTCGTACACCTGCAGCCCATGAGGTTGCGCCAGGTCTGCCAGAGGGTACCCTCATATACAGCAGCTACATGGGTGTAATGCAGAGGTTGCTCCCTACATGCTCGGCTGACTAGCCCTGGAAGTGGAGGCAGGCACTACAGCCAGAAAGCAGGAAAAAGCTCTTTCCTCCTGGGAGGCACCAGTGCTGATCACTGGCAACCCCCTCAATCGCTCCAGATGCTGGGCAGCTCCAGACAGTAGAGCTCTGGGTACTAGTGGGTGCCACCTGCACAAAGTTATTATTCCATATTATTTATTACAAATATAAAGTAACAAAAGAAACTTGTGCAAACCAAAATCCCTCAAACACTAGAAAGGAGCTCATTTAAACTGAAATCACCAAATTTCTTGACAAATATTTCAAAATAAAAATCATGAACATGCTCATGGAGCTACAGAAATATTCAAGATCTCAAGGACAACTTCAAGAAAGATCTAAATTTTGAAAAATACAGTATCTGAAATGAAACATACAATGGAGGGGTTTAAAAGCAGATTGGAAGATGCAGAGGAGATGGTAAATGTGAGAAATTAGAGAACAGGAATACAAAGAAGCTGAGGCAGAGAGAGAAAAAAGGATTTCTAGGATTGAAAGAATATTAAGAGAACTGTGTGACCAATCCAAATGGAACAATATTTGCATTATAGGGGTACCAGAAGAAGAGAGAAAAGGGGAAGTGCCTTTGAGGTAATAGTTGCTGAAAACCTCCCCAGTCTGAAGACCCTAGGAAGACAACACCAAGACATATAATAATTAAAATGGCAAAGGTCAAGGACAAAGACACAGTATTAAAAGCAGGCAGAGAGAGAAAAAAGATCCCATACAAAGGAAAAACCATCAGGCTATCATCAGACACCTCAGGAGAAATCTTACAGTCCAGAAGGGAGTGGCATTATATATTTAATGCAATGAAACAGAAGGGCCTTGAACCAAGGATACTGTATCCAGCAACATCATCACTTAAATTTGAAGCAGGAATTAAACAATTCCAGATAAGCAAAAGTTGAGGGAATTTACCTCCCATAAACCATCTCTACAGTGTATTTTGGAGGAAATGCTCTAGATGAAAGAGCTCCTAAGGCTAAAGAGCTCTCACCAGAGAAGATAAAACCACACTAAATGAAGTAGACCAATTAATTACTAAGCAAATGGAAAATTAAATCAACTACCCACAAAGTCAGTCAAAGGATATATACAGAATATGATAGAGGACGAGGAAGAAAAAGAAGGGGGAAAAAAATCCTTTAGATTGTGTTTGAAACAGCATACTAATTGACTTGAGTTAGACTGTTAGGTAGCAAAGAAGCTACACTTGAACATTTGTCAACCACTCATCTAAAGCCGGCAATGGCAAAAACTATGTAACTATCGATAATCACCCTAAATGTAAGTTAACTGAATATACCAATCAAAAGACATAGAGCTACAGAATGGATTAAAAAAAAAAAGACCCATCTATATAATGCCTACAAGAGATTCACTTTAAACCCAAAGACATATACAGACTAAAAGCGAAGGGATGGAAAAAGATATTTCATGCAACTAATAGGGAGAGAAAAGCAGGAGTTGCAGTACTTGTATCAGACAAAACAGACTTCAAAAGAAACAAAGTAATGAGACAAAGAAGAACATTACATAATGATAAAGGGGTCAGTCCAACAAGAAAATACAACCTTTATAAATATCTATGCACCCAACATAGGAGCACCTACATATGTGAAACAAATAGAAACAGAAGTAAAGGGGGAAATAGAATGTAATGCATTCATTTTAGGAGACTTCAACACACCACTCACTCCAAAGGGCAGATCAACCAGACAGAAAATAAGTAAGGAGACAGAGGCATTGAACAACACATTAGAACAGATAGATGGACCTAACAGACATCCATAGAACACTTCACCCAAATGCAGCAGGATGCACATTATTCTCAAGTGCACATGGAATATTTTCAAGAATAGATCATATAGTAGGCAACAAAAAAAGTCTCAGTAAATTCAGAAGGATTGAAATTTTGTCAACCAGCTTCTCAGACCACAAAAGTATGAAACTAGAAAAAATTATGCAAAGAAAACAAAAAAGATCACAAATACATGGAGGCTTAACAACATGCTCCTAAATAATCAATGGATCAATGACCAAATTAAAACAAAGATCAAGCAATATATGGAGACAAATAAATACAACTCAACAGCCCTAAACCTGTGGGATACAGCAAAAGCACTTCTAAGAGGAAAGTATATAGCAATACAGGCTTACCTCAATAAAGAACAATCCCAAATGAACAGTCTAAACACACAATTAATGAAACTAGGGAAAGAAGAACAAATGAGGTCCAAAGTCAGTAAAAGGAAGGACATAATAAAGATTAGAGCAGAAATAAATAAAATTGAGAAGAATAAATCAACAGAATCAATGATAGCAGGAGCTGGTTCTTCAAGAAAACAAACAAAATAGATAAACCCCTAGCCAGACTTATCAAGAAAAAAAGAGTGTGCACACATAAACAGAATCAGAAATGAGAAAGAGAAAATCACTACAGACATGACAGAAATACAAAGAATTATTAGAGAACACTACGAAAAATTATATGCAAACAAATTGTATAACCTATAAAAAATGGACAACTTTCTAGAGTAATACAACCTTCTGAGACTGACCCAGGAAGAAACATAAAATCTGAACAGATTAATTACCACCAATGAAACTGAATTGGTAATCAAAAAATTACCAAGAACAAAACCCCTGGACCAGATGGCTTCGCTGCCAAATTTTATTAAACATTTAGAGAAGAGCTAATACCCATCCTCCTTCAAGTTTTCCAAAAAGTAGAAGAGGAGGGAGTACTCCCAAACTCATTCTACGAGACCAACATCACTCTAATACCAAAACCAGGCAAAGACACCACAAAAAAAGAAAATTACAGACCAATATCCCTGAAGAACATAGATGGAAAAATGCTCAACAAAACATGTGCAAACAGAATTCAAAAATACATGAAAAAGATTATCCATCATGATCAAGTAGGACTTACTCCAGGGATGCAAGGACGGCACAATATTAAAAAAATCCACTAACATGATACATCATATCAACAAAAAGATGGACAAAAATGACATGATCATCTCTACAGATACTTAAAAGACATTTAACAAAATTCAACATCCATTCATAATAAATACTCTCAACAAAATGGGTGTACAGGGCAAGTATATCAACATAATAAAGGACATATACAACAAACTCACAGCCAACATCATACTTGACAGCAAAAAGCTGAAAGCTTTTCCTTTAAGATCAGGAACAAGACAAGGAGGCAAATTCTCTCCACTTTTATTCAACATAGTACTGGTGGTCCTAACCACAGCAATCAGACAACACAAAGAAATAAAAGGCATCCAGATTCGTAAAGAATAAGTTAAACTGTCACTGTTTGCAGATGACATGATATTGTACATAAAAAACCCTAAAGAATCCACTCCAACACTACTAGAACTAATAAATAAATTCTGCAAAGTTGCAGGATACAAAATTAATACTCAGAAATATGTTGCATTCCTATATACTAATGATGAATAGCAGAAAGAGAAATCAAGTAAACAATTCCATTTACAATTACATCAAAAAGAATAAAATATCTAGGAATAAACCTAACCAAAGAGGTGAAAGACCTATACTCTGAGAATGACAAGACACTCATGAGAGAAATTAGAGAAGACACCAATAAATGGAAATACATCCCATGCTCATGGATAGGAAGAATTAATATTGTCAAAAAGGCCATCTTGCTTAAAGCAATCTATAGATTCAATGCAATCCCTATCAAAACACCAATAGCATTCTTCAATAAACTAGAACAAATAGTTCTAAAATTCATACAGAACCACAAAAGACCCCGAATAGCTAAAGCAATCCTGAGAAGGAAGAATAAAGTGGGGGGATTATGCTCCCTAACTTCAAGCTCTACTACAAAGCCACAGTAATCAAGACAATTTGGTACTGGCACAAGAACAGACCCATAGATCAATGGAAAAGAATAGATAGCCCAGATATAAACCCACACATATATGGCCAATTAATATACAATAAAGGAGCCATGGATATACAATGGGGAAATGACAGCCTCTTCAACAACCGGTGTTGAAAAAATGGGACAGCTACATGTAAAAGAATGAAACTTGATTACTAACTCCATACACAAAAGTAAACTCAAAATAGATCAAAGACCTGAATGAAAGTCATGAAACCATAAAACTCTTAGAAGAAAACATAAGCAAAAATCCCTTGAATATAAACATGAGCAAATTTTTCCTGAACACATCTCCTCGGGCAAGGGAAACAAAAGCAAAAATGAACAAGTGGGACTATATCAAACTAAAAAGCTACTGTACAGCAAAGGAAAACATTAGTAGAACAAAAAGGCATCCTACAGTATGGGAGAATATATTCATAAATGACATATCCAATAAGGGTTAACATCCAAAAATATATACAGAACTCATACACCTCAACACCCAAAAAGCAAATAACTCAATTAAAAAATGAGTGGAGGATATGTAGAGACACTTCTCAAAAGAAGAAATTCAGAAGGCCAACAGGCACATGAAAAGATGCTCCACATCACTAATTATCAGGAAAATGCAAATTAAAACCACAATGAGATATCACCTCACACCAGTTAGGATGGCCAACATCCAAAAGACAAGGAATAATAAATGCTGGGGAGGATGCAGAGAAAGGGGAACCCTCCTACACTGTGATGGGAATGTAAAGTCGTTCATTGTGGAAAGCAATATGGAGGTTCCTCAAAAAACTCAAAATAGAAATACCATTTGACGCAGGAATTCCACTCCTAGGAATTTACCTGAAGAAAACAAGATCCGAGATTCAAAAGGATATATGCAGGGAGAAGGGGATTATGGGGCATTATGATTGGCACACATGGTGTGGGGGGTCATGGGGAAGGCAGTGTAGCACAGAGAAGACAAGTAGTGGCTTGTGGCATCTTTCTATGCTGATGGGACAGTGACTGCAGTGGGGTTGGGGTGTTGATAATGTGGGTGAATGTAGTAACCACAATGTTGCTCATGTGAAAGCTTTATAAGATTGTATATCAATGATACCTTAATAAAAAAAATTGAGAAGAAAATTGATCTTGTACCCTGGAGCTTGGTTTATTCTTTTAATATTTTTAATTGTTCGTTAATTCTTTGGGCATTTTCTTTTTACAGATGGTCATGTCATTTGTAAATAATAAAACCTTTATCTCTCTTATTCCAAAATTTCCATTTCTTTTTTTAACAAAGTGTTGTGTTTTACCTATTAACTTTTCATGTTTCAAAATACATACTAAATTTTCCCATGAAAAACAATTATTTTTGCAAGATTTTTATACATAACCTTTGCCAAAATAAGAATGCCCCTTTTTAATACATTTTTTCTCAAGATACATTTTTCATAAACATATACTGAGACTTCTCAGAAGCTTTCTTGGAGTCAATTAAGATGATCATTTCATTTTTATTCACCTTTGATCTAATAGCATGATGAATTATTCTGACATTTAAAAAAATACATCAAATATCAGGCCCTACTTGATCATGATGCATTATTTGCAATATGTTGTTTAGTTAATGTTTAACTTACTGTAGGATAGACAGTCATAAGAGGAACAGGCCTATAATAATCTTTTCCTCTATTGTACATATCAAGCTTCAGAGTTGGGATTACACTAACCTTGATAAATGAGCTCGACAATTTTTGCTCATTTTCAATTTTCTGGAACAACTTTCATCTATAGGAATGAGTTCCTTAAAAGTTTGGTATTATTAATTTCTAACACCAAGTAATACTGTCTTACGTGTTTTTAATAGTTAATTGATTAACTCCAACACTTTACTGCATCTTGTGCCAATGTGCATAGTTTTTATTTTTCTAGGAATAGATTCCTTTTATCTGAATTCACAAATCAGACATTACACTTCGGAGAAGTGTCTCTATCCCCAGTTCTAGAGGTGGGGCACGTATTTGAAACCTACTAATCAGAAAAATCTGTTACCTTTGCCACAGTGAATAATTCAGGGGTTGGGTATACATAATTGGCCTAGGCAGACTAAACTTTTTTAAATTCAGAGTTGGAAAAATTAAGCTCTTCATTGTCTGGTTAGCAGCATAAGAATATGAGGCTTGGAATTATAAGGGAAGAGACCAGGGATCAATCTGCAGGTTGGAGCCAATGTGGAATTAACAAAACTGAGAGAGAAACCCTGGTGATGCTGTTTGAGTCCTGGATAAAACCAAATCCATCCCTGGTCATCAGTCTGGTGTACTAAGAGTTACTCAAGAAAAGTTTTTCAACTAGTTTCTGACATTTGTAATCATATGACTCCTAAAAATTTGGCTGTCACACCGCAGCCTGTAAACTTGGACCCTCCTCAGTTCTCCTGCTTCCCTAAAACATCGCCTGAAAAAAGTTGTTGACTCGGTGGCCTTGCCTTGACAGGGGCCCACATTTTCTGCTTGTTCTAACGTGTGCTGGGACAGAGCCCTCTTCAACAGTGGCCTTGACCTCACTTTCAGACCCTGGCTTTCTTCCACCTTGTGAACAACCAGTTTTCTCTTTAGCTCTCCCCCGTCAGCTTAGCTCCACACTGCCTAGGTCACAGTGTCATAGATCTGCACATGAAATATTTGCTAATTATCACACACATTTATCACTCAGTTTCCATAGTTAATTCCCAGTTGTGACATTAAGGTTTCATAAACCTAATCAGAAAGAAATAGGAAAAAGTATATTTATATATAGTCACATCTATATCTATGTCTATGTCTACATCTATAATGGTTATACATATATATATTTTTCCTCTAGTAAGTTCTGGCACTCTATATACTCCCATGAGCTACCAGAACATATGATATCATTTCAAAGACATATGACAGAGAAACAATGTTTAGATTTCTACAAGTGACACAAACTGAATTTTAACTGTAACAAACTGTTGTACCAAGCTATGTTTAAAAACTTTACATTTAGAAACAATGACACATGCTGCCAAAGTCTGTTTGAAGTGTTCTTTCTCTGTACTATGTATAAAGCCTTTCTATGTTTTTAAATCAAAATTTAGTCAGTGATGAAGATATATTCAAGATTTTGAGGAACTTTTTTTTTTAGAATCTGAAAATATGTACATAGTAGTTCATCTCTTATCAATTAAGCTTTCAAGAATTAAAACAATGCTTAAAAAAGCACTAATAGTATAGATAGTCCTTTAAAATAAAACAAGACAAAACTTACACTAAAACTGTCCAAGGTTCTGATGTGGTGGAAACAGGACCAGTATGGATACTGAGCGCTCATGGGACTTTAGCAACCAGGCCACTGGTCCCTCCTAAAGCCTCACTGCAGGCTGGAGCCCTTATCACATGATGAGAAAGTCTGAGGTCCTGCAGACAAGATTCTGTGAGCCTGCAGAGTGGCAAAAAGGTACCACAGTGGTAGCCCCAGACTTGGGGTCATCACAAAGCACTGCCCTTTCAGGGAGCTGTTCATGGATTTTATAACCAAGGGCAGAGTGGCCACAGATCAATTTCTGTATCTTTTTTGACCTAAATACTCTCCAGTAGATAGGCTACTTGACTTTGAAGTCCCTTTGTCTTAGTCCATTCAGGCTGGGTGGCTAACAGAAATTTATTTCTCACAGTTCGGGAGGCTGGAAGTTCAAGATCAGGGTGCCAGCACAGCACGCTGGCTTAGGGCCGTTTTGCAGGGTGCAGACTTCTCACCCTTTCCTCACAATGTAGAGGGGTCTAGGGAGCTACATGGGGTCTTTTTTATGAGGGTTCTACCCTTGTGACTTAAGCACCTCCCAAAGGTCTTACCTCCTAATTACAGTCACACAGGGCATTAGGATTTCAGCATTTGCATTTGAGACCCAAGCATTCAGACCATACCAACCTTCATGTTTCATATAAACTTCACAGTATTCATGTCATATAAACTTTATGTTTTTAATTTTAAACTTGTCTGTGTAAAGACTAAAAATCATTTAATTATAACCCAGAGTTTTCAACTCTATAAAAAATAGGAATTTAAGATATGGGCTAAATGAATTGATGGTATATGAATCTTAATAAAGATCAGCAGTGCTAACACGTCATACTGCTAGTAAACTGGTACAGCTCCATACCCTGAAGGCATGAATAATTGCAGTCCATCAGCTCTTCCACCATTTTTAGGCTCCAGCACCATGCCTGGGCAGAGACAAGCACCACGTGCAACCCTAAGGATTCTGAATGAAAGACATTTCCTGCTTTCAAGGAGCTCACAATTTAGTGAGAAGCAGAACTGTGCAGGACTTATGCAATGATAAAGCTGAATGTAGGGTGCCAAGGAAGCACCCAAGAGGGGGACCAAGCCCCACCTGAAGGCTGCAAGGAGAAAGTGTCATCTCACCTGCTTTTGCAGCATGAGGTGTAGCTGAGTGCAGAGAGGGGCATGTGCAAATACAGAGCACTCCATGGAAATGACTAATGACAGGATGGCTCTAACAAAATACATTTCAGGAAAATGACAGGAGGGGTAGGCAGGGAACAGCCCTTGATTGCTACACCCAAAACTTTTTGTCCTATTGTGGATACCAAAGAGTTTGATTGCTTTTTTTAGCAGGAACATGGCCTGATCATGAATGAGGTTTTCCAGACTGGCTTAAAGGGAGTGGGAGTGGGAGAGGCAGCCATCCAAATAGGGCATGTTGAGGGCTTTCCCCAGGATGTAGCCGTGAGGATGCAGGGAAGGGCAGCAGCTTTGATATGGATGGTGTGGTGTGCACAGGGAAGTGGAGAGGCTGGGGTTGGGATGCAGATCCCAGGACTGACCCACTAGATAAAACTGGCAACATAGGAGGAGAGCAGGCTTAGGGGAGAAGATGAGAAACTGTTCTTAGGAGCTAGGAAATGCCAGGATGCAAGGTTTCTTTCCTGGGTGTGTCTCTTCTTCTGATTACACAGCTCAGAAACTGGTAATTTTCTGCCAAAATTATAGCTTCCTACAGGGTAAATAAAAATCTCTTCTTACCAAGAGAGGGGGATAAAATCATGGAATGGTGAAAGAAAGAAAAGAAGATACTTCAGTGAGCAGAGAGAACAATGAGGAAGGAGACGAGGGAAGCGATAACTACAGAAAGGGAGAAGAGAATCATCAGCAGTGGCAAAAGTACGTCAAACCTCAGCAGCTGCACAGACCTGACTCCCAGGCTCCACAGTGAGAGACTTAGGGACTGCTCAGTTCAGCGGAGGTCAGGGGCCTCAGGCACCTCTTTTAGCGAAAGTCTGTTCTCTCTCGGAGGGTGCCAAGTGGGTAAAAGATTGAGCAGGGAGTATCTTACTCCTTTTTCTGCAGATGCAAACAGTTGGCAACTATGTAACTGGAGTTTTACTGCAGTATCAGGACTTATTCACGTCACATTTGTAAAAAGTCAGTTTCTCAAATGAACTTTAGAGCACGAGGTCAAGTCCACCAAGGTGTTGGGTGTGGTCCCTACTTTACTTTTGACCAATATTTAGAAATTGGGAGCTTTCATGTAATTTCTGATTTTTCTTAAAAAATTAGATCTGCCCACCTGAGGCCAACCTGAGGCCAGGACATGCAAAGCTGGGACTGAGAAAAGACTCACTCTTCAGAGGCAGAGAACATGTTAATTTTGGAATGCCAATCTATCACTCTTGAAGAAAAGACTGTTTTTGTCACATCAACGGTTTTCCATACTGCAATTATATTCATTTGATAGGAACACATTCATATTTACTTCCAGTAGGAATAGATTTTTAAATACAAGAGTTCCTATACTTACAAACTGCCAGTTTATAAATTTTCGTGTATAAGAATAAAGCTGTGCTCAAAGCAGTAGTGTCTCCACATGTTCCAGATGGTGTTCATTTGTCATACATGGCCATGTTGGTCCTAACCATCACAGGGTTCCCAGCCTAAGGAGACTGCTCTAACTGTGCTGGGTTTTGTGGGTTCCACACTGTAGTTAGCATAGGCTGCTGAGATTAGGTGCAAAGGCAGGAAGTGCACAAAGTGCTAGTGAGACATACTATTAGGAAACAAACAAAAGAAAATGAAAAAAGAGTTAACTGGGACTATGCCAAGTACACATGGAATTCTCCTGGAAGAGCATGTGAATCACCTGGTGTGTGGGAAGCCCACGGCCCATGTAAGGGACCCTAATGATATAAAAAATCCAATCTTTCTATTAGTATGAAAGTTTAACTCAATCATTAAACCGGTCATTTAATAAAATGTGTGAAGCATCTTCACACTTTGGGTAACTTTAAGCACTGTCCTAACACTAATTTAAACATTTAAATTTTCCAGAAGCCACCACAGAACAAGAAAGCAAATGTATTCCTAGCCTTCTGCATTTTGACAGTAGCTTGGAGGCTGTAAAATTCAGTGATCCTTAGATAAGTTTGGGAGTCATTTTAGCACAAAAGAGAGGGCTTCTATTAAAACGTGTAACACTGTATTTTGATGCAAGAAATATGAAAGCCTACCAAGCACATAGAAAATTTAAGAGCCACAAGCATGTGCTAGAACATATTGTACTATAAGGTACCAAACTCACATAAGTTGAAAAGCTAGTGTGCTGTGGCAAAATTCACTATGTAAAAATTCTTAAAGAGAGCACTTGTACAGAAAATTCTGTACATGTATTTTTTATGACTAAGAAACTGCATATTAGTTATTGGCAAAATATTCCCTATTTATAAAATTAATTTCAAATTTTTCATAGTCATAGGTTTATGGTCAAGAGTTAAAATAATCTGGATAACTATACAGTTGACTATTCACACATGTAATGGCTTTAGAAATATAGACATTCCCAATGTTATTAAATAAGAGACTATTGTGTCACTGAATGGGCAAGAACTATTGTTTGCTATTTTTGTGGGATGGCAGTTTTCAATAGCTCTCTTATTCTCTTTTTAATAGGCAGCATTCCATTCAGCCAACCCCAAATTCCCTCTTTACTCATACTGGAGAAACTGTTTGGAGAGCTAGTTTGTAGTCGCTGCCTTACGCCAGTGAGACCACACACAATCCATCCTGCTTGCACCAGTGGCTCATTACAACTGCTTTTGGATTTCAAAATCACTCTAAGTTGACACTTGGATCTCACTTGACATTTTCTCACATGTAACTGACACTGAACATGATAGTTAAAATGCACCTTGGTAAATATTTCTTGATTACAAACTAGTAGTTCCATTGTACCAGGCCCTACAATGTAAGTCAGTCCACTTTGTTCTTCAGTCTTTCTAGATGTTCTACAGCTGCTTGTTTATGTTTTGGTAGCTTGTTTTTATGTACTTATATATTCTTATGTTTATATAGTCGTATATGTTAAAGTTTAACCTAAACAAAACTCTTGGAGAATTGGTGGTCATTGACACACTCTCGTTAGCTAGACGGCATAATGTTTTACTTTTAATTACCATTTTAACCCCTTATTTTAAGCACCCAGTATTGAAATATTTCTAGTTAGAAGTACTGAAATATTTCTAACTACAATACATGCGTCCTTGCCTCTTTAACTGTACTTATTAAACATAACTTAAAATTTAAACACAGACTAAATATCAATAATTACTGGCTGCAATTCAGTAGAGCATTGAAAGCACAAGCATTTTAAAGTCCCAGGCTCAGTGCTTAAATTTATCAAGTTATTTGGAACTGTCTGAGCCTTGGATTTCTTATTCACAAAATGGGAGTAAGAACACATTTTTCTTATAGTTGTTGGGATGACTGGAGATAATTAACAGCACTCAAAAAATATAAGTCTGTGTCATTCCTCTAGAAGGCTGGAGGGGCTCAGAACCTGCTGAGAAGGGTGAAACTTCTGCTTTCTAGTCTATACAGCTCCAGACTACTGCACATTTGGAGTTCTCAGGCTTGATTTTATTATTATTATTATAATCTATTTGCCTGTGCTGTTGAGCTGATGCTATCACTACTTCATTCTGTTAGCCAGTGGTTTAACAAGTAAAAAAAAAAGGGGGGTGGGAGCACAGGATATAATAAATAAAAGGAGCCCTCCTGTGTAAAACAGAGAAGAATTCTCCTTCCCCCTGAAAGCGAGAGAAGTGAGTTTCCCTAAATGAAGAGGTTCTTGAAGGAAAACTGGAGAAGAATAGGGTTACAAACTGATTTACACTAATTTGACCAGTCATAGCTGTCCAATTCTTTTGACAAATATATGATAATCAGCAAACATGTTTGTTTGTTTTTTAAAAACTACATGTTTACAGAAATGAGTTTTATTTAGGAACCTATGCATTTGTCCTTTAGAAGAATAAAATAATCAAATTATTGTCCATTATTGTTTACATATGACACATAAAACAAGGGGGAGAAAACTAAACAGTGTATCACTCTGCCTACAAATTTCTTCTGGTTTCATCATTCTGTCTACAAATTTCTTCTGGTTTCATCATTCTGTCTACAAATTTCTTCTGGTTTCATCACTATGCCCCCTCTATCACTGAAAGGAACCAGGATTTAAACACAGAAGTAACAGAGTGTTGCCACTTTTCAGAACCACTGTCTCCTAATAATCTTCAATTCACCTAGACTGAAAATTTTTTAGATGAGACTGTATCAGTCATCTCTTACAAAGCCCACCTCCTATAGTAGTCTTCCCTAGAATAATCATTTCTCAGATTTTGCTTCACTTTTTACTGTAATGTTATGTCTTAATGCCTTTACCACATATTTCTGTTAGCTACAGAAACTGTATGGAGGTAAATAACTCAGAAGCCTAATATTTTAAAGAGCAAAGCTACTTTTCAACTAACATAAATTAAAACTAGGCATGTTTTTAATTGATATACAATCAACAGTAGTTCAACAGTTACCCATATTATTAAATCCTTACACCCTCTAGAGTGGCTATTACCTATCAACATAGAAAGATGTTACAGAATCATTGACTATATTCTCCATGCTATACTACCATCCCCGTGACCAACCTACATTATGACTGAGAATTTCCCTTTATCCCCCTCGTCCTCCTCACCCACCCATCCCAACCCCTCCACCATGGTAACTACCAGTTACCCCTCAGTATCTATGAGTCTACTACTATTTTGTTCATTCTGCAAAACATGTTTTTTTTTTTTTAAATAATTATTTTTTATTGAAGGGTAGTTGACACACAGTATTACATTACATGAGTTTCAAGTGTACAACACAGTGGTAGAACATTTATATACATAATTCTAGGTTCCAGCTATCACCCTACCAGGCTGTTACAATATCTTGACTATATTCCTTATGCTATACATTACATCCCGGTTACTAATTTATTTTACCATTGGAAGTCTGTCCTTTTTTTTTTTTTTTTTTTTTTTGTGAGGGCATCTCTCATATTTATTGATCAAATGGTTGTTAACGACAATAAAATTCTGTATAGGGGAGTCAATGCTCAATGCACAATCATTAATCCACCCCAAGCCTAATTTTTGTCAGTCTCCAATCTTCTGAGGCATAACAAACAAGTTTTTACATGTAGAACAAATTCTTACATAATGAATAAAAGTTACATAGTGAACAGTACAAGGGCAGTCATCACAGAAACTTTCGGTTTTGCTCATGCATTATGAACTCTAAACAGTCAGATCAAATATGAATACTCATTTGGTTTTTATACTTGATTTATATGTGGATGCCACATTTCTCTCTTTATTATTATTATTTTTAATAAAATGCTGAAGTGGTAGGTAGATACAAGATAAAGGTAGAAAACATAGTTTAGTGTTGTAAGAGAGCACATGTAGATGATCAGGTGTGTGCCTGTAGACTATGTGTTAATCCAAGCTAGACCAGGGCAATAAAACATCCACGTATGCAGAAGATTTCTCTCAGAACGGGGGGGTGAGGTTCTAAGCCTCACCTCTGTTGATCCCCAATTTCTCACCTGATGGCCCCCCTGCGACTGTGCCTGTCTTAGGTTGTTCCTCCCTTGAGGAATCTTACCCGTCTCTGGCTAACCAGTCATCTTCCGGGGCCATACAGGGAAATGTTAAGTTGGTAAGTGAGAGAGAAGCCTTATTGTTTGAAAAAGTTAGCTTTTTACTTCTTTGCATATTTATGCCCTGTGGCTTCTATGCCCAGCATTTGTCTTGAGGTATCTTTACCACTTGGAAGAATTATGATACTCGGTAAATTTAATATGAGGCACGAATTCTATTTAAGGGTTGTAATTAGGAAGGAAGAAGAAAAGCTATAGAAGTAGCAGGCGGAAGAAAACATGGGAAGATTGATTATTTCTTTGATATATCTTCTTGTAGAGTAACTTCAGCATGTATAGGTTTTAAGCTACTACTTAAATTGCACACACACATTAACATAATAGGAGTATAGTTACATAACCAAAGCATATCTGTAATTACCAGCCATCTGCAGTGAAACCAAG
Organism: Manis pentadactyla; assembly: GCF_030020395.1. Lineage (NCBI taxonomy): Eukaryota > Metazoa > Chordata > Mammalia > Pholidota > Manidae > Manis > Manis pentadactyla. The sequence goes on along the minus strand of NC_080029.1, from coordinate 69,062,662 downwards.
AAAACCAGTTAGGCACCTTAGGCATTTGTGAAAACTTATCTATGATATGGTGGATATTGTCCAACTGAACTTGAACAGTCTGAGAGAAATCAGACAAATTAAAACAACCCATTCCTGGGGACTGTTCACATGCCATATGTTCTTTTAACAGTAAATAGTTTGTAGTTGTAAGACTTTGGAGCGCTACAATTTGCACTTCTCCAAATTCTTGGTTGAGTTCCAACAGTACAGATCCAGTCCAATTTTGTTGTTTTACTGTATGCACAGGCCAGCTTAGATATCTCCTTCCTCATTCCCACGGTAAGTCCAGGAACTGGTGGGATGAGTGCATCTACAGCTGTAGCAGTGCGTGGATCTTTCTTGCGGTTTTTTGATGATCATCTTCTGCCATGAGTCTTCCAGAGAGTGCAGATGTTGGAAGTTCTTTTTCATATCGTATCTTAGGTCATTTTCGGGGTAGCCCAATTAGGCTTTGATCCTCTGTATAAACACAAACAGACCCTTTGCCTACACTTTTATATGCCCTTTATACCCTTGTGTAGAACTCGTTGGAGGTTACCACACAGGAACTGTCCTTTTTTTTTTTTTTTTTTTGCTATCACTAATCTACACTTACATGACGAATATTATGTTTACTAGGCTCTCCCCTATACCAGGTCTCCCCTATAAACCCCTTTACAGTCACTGTCCATCAGCATAGCAAAATGTTGTAGAATCACTACTTGCCTTCTCTGTGTTGTACAGCCCTCCCTTTTCTCCTACACCCCCATGCATGTTAATCTTAATACACCCCTACTTCTCCCCCCCTTATCCCTCCCTACCCACCCATCCTCCCCAGTCCCTTTCCCTTTGGTACCTGTTAGTCCATTCTTGAGTTCTGTGATTCTGCTGCTGTTTTGTTCCTTCAGTTTTTCCTTTGTTCTTATATTCCACAGATAAGTGAAATCATTTGGTATTTCTCTTTCTCCGCTTGGCTTGTTTCACTGAGCATAATACCCTCCAGCTCCATCCATGTTGCTGCAAATGATTGGATTTGCCCTTTTCTTATGGCTGAGTAGTATTCCATTGTGTATATGTACCACCTCTTCTTTATCCATTCATCTATTGATGGATATTTAGGTTGCTTCCAATTCTTGGCTATTGTAAATAGTGCAGCAATAAACATAGGGGTGCATCTGTCTTTCTCAAACTTGATTGCTGCGTTCTTAGGGTAAATTCCTAGGAGTGGAATTCCTGGGTCAAATGGTAAGTCTGTTTTGAGCATTTTGATGTACCGCCATACTGCTTTCCACAATGGTTGAACTAACTTACATTCCCACCAGCAGTGTAGGAGGGTTCCCCTTTCTCCACAGCCTCGCCAACATTTGTTGTTGTTTGTCTTTTGGATGGCAGCCATCCTTACTGGTGTGAGGTGATACCTCATTGTAGTTTTAATTTGCATTTCTCTGATAATTAGCGATGTGGAGCATCTTTTCATGTGTCTGTTGGCCATCTGAATTTCTTTTTTGGAGAACTGTCTGCTCAGTTCCTCTGCCCATTTTTTAATTGGGTTATTTGTTTTTTGTTTGTTGAGGCGTGAGAGCTCCTTATATATTCTGGACGTCAAGCCTTTATCGGATGTGTCATTTTCAAATATATTCTCCCATACTGTAGGGATCCTTCTTGTTCTATTGATGGTGTCTTTTGCTGTACAGAAGCTTTTCAGCTTAATATAGTCCCACTTACTCATTGTTGCTGTTGTTTTCCTTGCCCGGGGAGATATGTTCAAGAAGAGGTCACTCATGTTTATGTCTAAGAGGTTTTTGCCTATGTTTTTTTCCAAGAGTTTAATGGTTTCATGGCTTACATTCACGTCTTTGATCCATTTTGAGTTTACTTTTGTATATGGGGTTAGACAATGGTACAGTTTCATTCTCCTACATGTAGCTGTCCAGTTTTGCCAGCACCACCTGTTGAAGAGACTGTCATTTCGCCATTGTAAGTCCATGGCTCCTTTATCAAATATTAATTGACCATATATGTCTGGGTTAATGTCTGGATTCTCTAGTCTGTTCCATTGGTCTGTGGCTCTGCTCTTGTGCCAGTACCAAATTGTCTTGATTACTATGGCTTTATAGTAGAGCTTGAAGTTGGGGAGTGAGATCCCCCCTACTTTATTCTTCTTTCTCAGGATTGCTTTGGCTATTCGGGGTCTTTGGTGTTTCCATATGAATTTTTGAATTATTTGTTCCAGTTCATTGAAGAATGTTGCTGTTAGTTTCATAGGGATTGCATCAAATCTGTATATTGCTTTGGGCAGGATGGCCATTTTGACGATATTAATTCTTCCTAGCCACGAGCATGGGATGAGTTTCCATCTGTTAGTGTCCCCTTTAATTTCTCTTAAGAGTGACTTGTAGTTTTCAGAGTATAAGTCTTTCACTTCTTTGGTTAGGTTTATTCCTAGGTATTTCATTTTTTTTGATGCAATTGTGAATGGAGTTGTTTTCCTGATTTCTCTTTCTGTTGGTTCATTGTTAGTATATAGGAAAGCCACAGATTTCTGTGTGTTGATTTTGTATCCTGCAACTTTGCTGTATTCCGATATCAGTTCTAGTAGTTTTGGGGTGGAGTCTTTAGAGTTTTTTATGTACAGTATCATGTCATCTGCAAATAGTGACAGTTTAACTTCTTCTTTACCAATCTGGATTCCTTGTATTTCTTTATTTTGTCTGATTGCCGTGGCTAGGACCTCCAGTACTATGTTAAATAACAGTGGAGAGAGTGGGCATCCCTGTCTAGTTCCCGATCTCAGAGGAAATGCTTTCAGCTTCTCGCTGTTCAATATAATGTTGACTGTGGGTTTATCATAGATGGCCTTTATTATGTTGAGGTACTTGCCCTCTATTCCCATTTTGCTGAGAGTTTTTAACATGAATGGATGTTGAACTTTGTCAAATGCTTTTTCAGCATCTATGGAGATGATCATGTGGTTTTTGTCTTTCTTTTTGTTGATGTGGTGGATGATGTTGATGGACTTTCGAATGTTGTACCATCCTTGCATCCCTGGAATGAATCCCACTTGGTCATGGTGTATGATCCTTTTGATGTATTTTTGAATTCGGTTTGCTAATATTTTGTTGAGTATTTTTGCATCTACGTTCATCAGGGATATTGGTCTGTAGTTTTCTTTTTTGGTGGGGTCTTTGCCTGGTTTTGGTATTAGGGTGATGTTAGCTTCATAGAATGAGTTTGGGAGTATCCCCTCCTCCTCTATTTTTTGGAAAACTTTAAAGAGAATGGGTATTATGTCTTCCCTGTATGTCTGATAAAATTCCGAGGTAAATCCATCTGGCCCAGGGGTTTTGTTCTTTGGTAGTTTTTTGATTACCTCTTCAATTTCGTTGCTGGTAATTGGTCTGTTTAGATTTTCTGTTTCTTCCTGGGTCAATCTTGGAAGGTTATATTTTTCTAGGAAGTTGTCCATTTCTCCTAGGTTTCCCAGCTTGTTAGCATATAGGTTTTCATAGTATTCTCCAATAATTCTTTGCATTTCCGTGGGGTCCGTCATGATTTTTCCTTTCTCGTTTCTGATACTGTTGATTTGTGTTGACTCTCTTTTCTTCTTAATAAGTCTGGCTAGAGGCTTATCTATTTTGTTCATTTTCTCGAAGAACCAGCTCTTGGTTTCATTGATTTTTGCTATTGTTTTATTCTTCTCAATTTTATTTATTTCTTCTCTGATCTTTATTATGTCCCTCCTTCTGCTGACCTTAGGCCTCATCTGTTCTTCTTTTTCCAATTTCGATAATTGTGACATTAGACCATTCATTTGGGATTGCTCTTCCTTTTTTAAATATGCTTGGATTGCTATATACTTTCCTCTTAAGACTGCTTTTGCTGTGTCCCACAGAAGTTGGGGCTTAGTGTTGTTGTTGTCATTGGTTTCCATATATTGCTGGATCTCCATTTTGATTTGGTCATTGATCCATTGATTATTTAGGAGCGTGTTGTTAAGCCTCCATGTGTTTGTGAGCCTCTTTGCTTTCTTTGTACAGTTTATTTCTAGTTTTATGCCTTTGTGGTCTGAAAAGTTGGTTGGTAGGATTTCAGTCTTTTGGAATTTTCCGAGGCTCTTTTTGTGGCCTAGTATGTGGTCTATTCTGGAGAATGTTCCATGTGCACTTGAGAAGAATGTATATCCCGCTGCTTTTGGATGTAGAGTTCTATAGATGTCTATTAGGTCCATCTGCTCTACTGTGTTGTTCAGTGCTTCCGTGTCCTTACTTATTTTCTGCCTGGTGGATCTATCCTTTGGGGTGAGTGGTGTGTTGAAGTCTCCTAGAATGAATGCATTGCAGTCTATATCCCCCTTTAGTTCTGTTAGTATTTGTTTCACATATGCTGGTCCTCCTGTGTTGGGTGCATATATATTTAGAATTGTTATATCCTCTTGTTTGACTGAGCCCTTTACCATTATGTAGTGTCCTTCTTTATCTCTTGTTACTTTCTTTGTTTTGAAGTCTATTTTGTCTGATATTAGTACTGCAACCCCTGCTTTCTTCTCACTGTTGTTTGCTTGAAATATGTTTTTCCATCCCTTGACTTTTAGTCTGTACATGTCTTTGGGTTTGAGGTGAGTTTCTTGTAAGCAGCATATAGATGGGTCTTGCTTTTTTATCCATTCTGTTACTCTGTGTCTTTTGATTGGTGCATTCAACCCATTAACATTTAGGGTGACTATTGAAAGATATGTACTTATTGCCATTGCAGGCTTTAAATTCGTGGTTACCAAAGGTTCAAGGTTAGCCTCTTTAGTATCTTACTGCCTAACTTAGCTCGCTTATTGAGCTGTTATATACACTGTCTGGAGATTCTTTTCTTCTCTCCCTTCTTGTTCCTCCTCCTCGATTCTTCATATGTTGGGTGTTTTGTGCTGTGCTCCTTCTAGGAGTGCTCCCATCTAGAGCAGTCCCTGTAAGATGTTCTGTAGAGGTGGTTTGTGGGAAGCAAATTCCCTCAGCTTTTGTTTGTCTGGGAATTGTTTAATCCCACCGTCATATTTGAATGATAGTCGTGCTGGATACAGTATCCTTGTTTCAAGGCCCTTCTGTTTCATTGTATTAAATATATCATGCCATTCTCTTCTGGCCTGTAGGGTTTCTGTTGAGAAATCTGACGTTAGCCTGATGGGTTTCCCTTTATAGGTGACCTTTTTCTCTCTAGCTGCCTTTAACACTCTTTCCTTGTCCTTGATCTTTACCATTTTAATTATTATGTGTCTTGGTGTTGCCCTTCTTGGATCCTTTCTGTTGGGGATTCTGTGTATTTCCGTGGTCTGTTTGATTACTTCCTCCCCCAGTGTGGGGAAGTTTTCAGCAATTATTTCTTCTAAGATACTTTCCATCTCTTTTCCTCTCTCTTCTTCTTCTGGGACCCCTATAATACGGATATTGTTCCTTTTAGATTGGTCACACAGTTCTCTTATTATTGTTTCATTCCTGGAGATCCTTTTGTCTCTCTCTATGTCAGCTTCTATGCGTTCCTGTTCTCTGATTTCAATTCCATCAATGGCCTCTTGCATTCTATCCATTCTGCTTATAAACCCTTCCAGAGTTTGTTTCATTTCTGCGATCTCCTTTCTGGCATCTGTGATCTCTTTCCGGACTTCCTCCCATTTTTCTTGCGTATTTCTCTGCATCTCTGTCAGCATGTTTATGATTCTTATTTTGAATTCTTTGTCAGGAAGACTGGTTAGGTCTGTCTCCTTCTCTGGTGTTGTCTCTGTGATCTTTGTCTGCCTGTAGCTTTGCCTTTTCATGGTGATAGGAATAGTCTGCAGAACTGGGACGAGTGACGGCTGGAAGGACTTCCTTTCTTGTTGGTTTGTGGCCCTCCTCTCCTGGGAGAACAGCGGCCTCTAGTGGCTTGTGCTGCGCAGCTACGCGCAGACAGGGCTTCTGCTTCCTGCCCGGCTGCTATGGAGTTAATCTCCGCTGTTGCTGTGGGCGTGGCCTGGCTAGGGCAGGTACTGCAAAATGGGGGAGTCGCGTTGGAGCAGGAGCTGCTGGGAGGCTATTTATCTCCGTAAGGGGCCTCCCTGCTCCCTGCAGCCCAGGGGTTAGGGTGCCCAGAGATCCCGGATTCCCTACCTCTGGATTAAGTGACCCGCCCTGCCCCTTTAAGACTTCCAAAAAGCACCCGCCAAAACAAAACAACGACCACAAAAAAAAACAAGAAAAAAAATTTAATTAAAAAAAAATTTTTAATTAAAAAAAAAAAAAGGTGGTCTTTCTTTTTTCTTTATTCTCCGGTGCCAGCCTCAGGCCTCTGCTCACCGGTCTTTCTGCCCTGTTTCCCTAGTATTGGGGTCCCTGTCCCTTTAAGACTTCCAAAAAGCGCTCGCCAAAACAAAGCAGCAAAAAAGCAAAAAAAAAAAAAATGGTCGCGCGCTTTTCTTATGTCCTCTGTCGCCCAGCCTCCAGTGCCTGCTCACTGTTCTTGCTGCCCTGTTTTCCCAGTATCGAGGGCCCTGCACTCTGGCCCGGATGGCTGGGGCTGGGTGTTCGGCAGCCCTGGGCTCCGTCTCCCTCCCGCTCTGCCTGCTCTTCTCCCGCCGGGAGCTGGGGGGAGGGGCGCTCGGCTCCCGCGGGGCCGGGGGTTGTATCTTACCCCCTTCGCGAGGCGCTGGGTTCTCTCAGGTGTGGATGTGGTCTGGATATTGTCCTGTGTCCTCTGGTCTTTATTCTAGGAAGGGTTGTCTTTGTTATATTTTCATAGATATATGTTGTTTTGGGAGGAGATTTCCGCTGCTCTACTCACGCCGCCATCTTCCGCCCCCTCCCAAAACATGTTTTAAGGACAACAAATCCTAGACTGAACTCAGCCCCAAATTCAAACAAGCATTATCAGTCAGGCATAAATACCAACATGCTACCTGTTACTATAGTGTTCACTCCCCTCTCAGTATTTTTAGGCACTCCAATCACCACTCTGCATAAAAGATTCATCATTCCAGAAGGGTAAGTTAACCCTCCAGCCTAACCGGGAGAGAGAATGCTCCTTTGAGTAGAACTGGAATTCTCCATCTAGGGACTTCACTCTGGAGGTGTTAGCTGTTCTACTTGCAAGATTCTCATACACCTTTCATACAAAGGATGGAGGTACCTGCATAACTCCTAACAAGCCACACTCGTCTCACCATTGGAGAATTATCTCTAACATCCATTTCACTAATTAATGAGTTTTATAGTTCATATCTGTATGGCAGTACTTGAAGTGTGCTTAGTGACCACTTCAGATTGCGGACTCCCCCAAGGTCTTTATATGTGTAAAGTAAACTTGAGCACACAATTAAATTCCTATCTATACTGAAGTATTTTAAATATGAATTACAAGTTAGTGATAAGAAGGAGGTAGGGGGTTGTGATTATTGTTAATTGTGTTCCTGGTGGGAGGGAGAATGAAAGGCAGATGTTTTACAGCCAGGAAATTAACTCCAGTAGCCTTGGGTGGTGCCTAGGGCCTCCCACAGACGTTCAAAGTGCTGAGGATGTGTTTGCACTTCACAGGAGCCATAGAAAGGACAATGGATTGGGAACTGAGCCTCTAGAACCAGTTTTCCCTGTTATTCTTCCTGCCGAAGAATCCTCATGGAGTAGAGAACTGGCCACAGCAGCTCTACTCTAGTTAGGACATGGCTCATCCTGGATCCAAATGCAATCCAAGCAACCTAAATCACCCTGCACCTCACTGAATTTGTTAACTCTAATCTGCTTTAAATTTATGGATTAGAATAGTCTATGTTGGTTTTTTGTAGATAGGTTAATTGACTGATTTTGTTTTTACAATGATACTTCAATCATTTTGCAGAACAGAATCACCTAGGGAGACTTCTTATATTAGACATGTCTTATCCCACAGACATGCTGAATCACAATTTCTGTGGTGGGACCCAACCACATGCATATTGGGGGTTAAAAAAGAGATTCGTATTTGGTTCTGATATGCACCCTTGATAAAGAACCGCTGGAGAACTGCCAGTCTGAAGTAATGATGAACTAGGTTTTCAAACCAATCCTCCTCCACTGAGAAAAAAAAAAAATATATATATATATATATATATATATATATATATATATATATATATTTTATATAAAATGCTGGGTAGTTTCTTTTTTTTTATTAAGTCACTTTAAAAGCACCAAAGAACTGACAAGATAACAAGGAGTTATCAGGTTAATACTGAAGGAAAAACAGGAACCTGGAGAGAGAAGCTAGCATGGAAGATATCTTTTCAAGAGTGCATCTGCCAATTCTGACACATTTCACGATTCCTGTAGACTTGAACTTTTGTCTCGATGGCCTAACTAGTAGAATGTGACTGAAATCAAAGTCCCAGGCTGACACAGGGTGGAGGTCTAATATGAGATCATCTGACAGAAGCACATATACTTTCCTTTTGGAATTCCAACTTAGATTCAGGGTACAGGTAAAACAGAATGGATTTGTGACCCAGACTGGTGGTATGAGGACCCTCCAATGAAACTCAAGCCTTGAACTTTGTTGGTGCTAGTCTCAAAGTGCCTCCAGGTACCTGGCAGAAGCAAATACAGATTCTCTCTGGAGAAAGGCATTCCATTCCAGAACCCAACTGAATATGACTATATTCAAATAAAGTACTTCAGTTAATCAAAAGACATAATAATGATAGGAAAGTGTAATCAACTGAATGGGAGAAGAATGTGCCACGGGTATAGACAAAGGACTAGTACCCAGAATATAAAGAGACCTGTATAAGATTTCCATAGATACTTCACAAAAGGGGAAATACAAATGGGGAATATATACAAGAAAAGGTGCTCAACTTCATTAATAATCAGAGAAATGCAAAATAAAGCCATAACTAAAGACACTACATACCCTCTTGCTTGGTATTGAAGCCTGAGAATCAGCCACGTTTTTGAGAATTGAGAAACAGTTAACTCTCAAACTGCATGAATAACAATTGGTAAGAAACCTTTGGAAGCATTTGACCTTTTCTAGTAAAAGTGAAGAAACTCACATGCTACAGAAATTCCACTCTGAGTGTACATCTTACAGAAACTCATGAATAGGAAACATCAAGACACATAATGTTCTTAGCAACACTGTTCTTAATAGCTCAACTGGAAACAACCTAAAAGTCCATCAACAGTAGAATGAATAAATAAATCTTGGTTTAGACACACTAAATAGGATGTTACATAGCAATGAGAATAAACAAACTACAACCATACATGATAACATAAAAAAATCATTATAGTAATGAAAATAAGCAAGTCACTAACGTACCTATCGTATGATTCCATTTATATAAAAGCCAAAAACACGTAAGACCAAACAATATTATTCAGGCGTAAACACGCAGTGGTAAAATTTTTTTAAAAAGCAAAGAAACTGGGAAGTGGAAGTTGTTATAATTGGGAAGGGACACACAGGACAGTTGGCAATATCTTTTTCCTTGACCTGGTGATGAATGCATGATTTATGCGTTATACTAATTCATTAAACCATAGTTTTAGCTTTATGGACTTTCCTAGTTGCCAGTTCTATTTCATAATGAAAAAAAAATGAAAAAAAGAAGAGAAGTAATAGTAAGAGGGAATAAGAGAAAGAGAAAAGAGGAGAAAGAGAAGGAGGAGGGGGAGGAAAGGGAAGAAATAAGAGGAGGGGGTGAATGGGGCAGCTGGTAACAGAAGGGGAAGCAACACTGAGTTTAATCCCAGTCTCCATTAGACCAATGATCAATTTTTTTCTCTGAATGCACTGTCAGATCAGTTCTTACCCTGTAGTGCCTTTTGGTAACCCTCTTTACTGCCCCACTGTTCACTGTAGGCTTAGTTGGACCTATGTCCTGGCTTTTGGTTCTCTGTGATAGCTTTCTCAATCAGCAAAAACTATAACACATACATCCTGGAAAGACTATTCAAGGAGCAGGGGAAATGGGCAGGATATTACAGGATGACACTTATTCAATACAACTTTAGCTTGATTTAACCTTACAGACATCATTCTTACTACTCAATCGTGGCTGTTTTCAAGGGTATTGTCTGTGACTCTAGCTCGTGCTGAACAGCGTTGACTGTGTGAGAATCAATGCCATATTCTTCAGATAAATTATAAGGAGAGGAAATATGTGACTCTTGTCTCCACAACCTTAGCAGGAGTAGAAGTGCTACCTGTAATTTATATATGTATACTCCCACAGACTTTTTAAATACCTTCAAAAAATGTAGTTGTAAAAATATGACTGCTGGACATAATTCATAGCTTCTAACAGATTCTGAAATAACATTTTAGGGGACAAACAATATGACTCTTTTAAATGTGAAACTTTAGTTCAGAATATAAAATTATAGATGTTTAGGGGTAGGAGAAGGAAACAAACTTTTATTAAAACATTTGTTCAACATACTGCACAGTATTTAGGGATAGTTTGGTATCACTCAATGCACTGGACTTAAAAATTGACTAAATCAATCCCTGACTCTTGAGGAAGAAACTCTACTTAAGGTTAGGAATTTATAGTCCCCAATCCTCACCTCTAAATCCTGATTTTCATGCTGTCAGACTCTTCTGAATCTTTTCTGCTCCTGCAATAGAAAACCTGCCCAGATTTCCATTTGACCTGGACAGTCTACTCAGTTTCTGGAGGTCTTGTTTCATCTGCCTGTACAGCTCCAATTCTGAGAGAAGGAGTCTCCCAAAACCCTTGAAATAATTCCATCCAATTCTTCTCTGTTGAGTGCGTATCCAGCCTGATAAGCTTCAACAATGGTGAACTCATCCTCCAATGAGACAGGATCCATAATCTTAGTAGCTTAATTGTCAGGAAGTTCTAATGAATTCTTGTGAATAGGAACAGCTGGTCCATGTTGTCCATTCTGGCACCATGCTAAACACCAATCTCTCAGCATCACGAGGTCCATAATATAATACCTGAAGGGTGGTCTATTGTCTTATTTCCAGGTTGAACATATTCCATGTCTTCAACTATTTTTTAAAGGATGTGGTTTCAGGATCCATCACTGGACAGGACTCCATTTAGTCAATGTGCTCTCCAAAATAAAATGTTTAAACTGTACATGGTACTATGTACTTAAACTATGTTTCTATTAAGAAGCCTGGGATAAAACTTATTTTTGTCAGCAAAATTACACTGTTACCTGAAAAACAGTCAGCAAATCCTACAGAATACCTCCCTCTCTCATGCACAATTTATGTGTAGGTGATTAATTTCACTAGAGTTTATGTTTAGTTTTATGCTTGCACATAATAAATATATCCCTGTTAATTATAGACCAATTTTTGAGTTGCTTGAAATGTTCATCTTTATTCTTTCAACCAAGAGGTCAGTCAGTTAACATTCAATGAGTATCTACTATTTGGTAACACAGAAAATTGGTTATTTTAAAGATGTAGAAGTCCAAAAGCTTTAAAGTAACTTCATTAGAATCAGCATTTGTGCCTAGTCTATGTGACTGTGCAGCCTGTACTCTTGTCTCCCAGACCTTTACTAACCACCCCAGGACTTTAGATCTACCCAGAAGGACAAGAAGGCCTTCTAGTCTTTACCCAGATCACTGATAAACTTTTGAACGGGATAAAGCCCCAAGATGGAACCTTGCAATGCATTACTAGAAACCTCTCACAGGGAAACACACTGACCTACTAAACAGTCCTCGATGGGTTTGTTCACAACTAACAACTAAGCTAACCATTTCCATCAAGCCCATGCTTCCCATGTACTCCCTAAGACTATCAAAAGAAAGTCTTTCGTAAAAACCTTCCAGACTCACCACATGCATAAAGTTCTCTGCATCCCACTCAAGTAACTGTTTAAATAGAGATGTCAACTATTAAAAGATGATGCCAGGCATATTAAACAATTTAAGTTTATTTGAGCAAAAATCCACTGGATTAGGACAGTGACAAACCAGAAGTGGTTAAGAGCACTCCACCTATAGGAGCTGGGGCAAGACTTCTACAGAGAAGGCCCAGAAGAAAATGATTTGACTGGTTATAGCTTATGCTGCTTCCTTATTTGATGAAGCCTACTTGGCTGTTTGTGATTAGGTTTTGTTTTCTTAATCTTGAGCCATTATAGGCTTAGGTTTTGGTTTGTTTACATAGGCTACTAGGGCATTAGAAACACCTCAGTCTAGTGACGTCCTTGTTTAATCAATTTAACACAAGATAGCATATGATTTCTTCTTGGATTCTGGAAGCCATATCATCTTCTAGTGATCACTGCTATTTTTCTAACTGTTCACACAGCTTCAATTTTGTTTAGAAATTTTGATAGAAGTTTAAGATTAAATTCACTAAAAAGTAATTTATAAATTCTTCTATTACCCCTTCTGGAAAATTATCTTTAATCTCTTAGAACTCATCAGTTCTTTAAATCTATAAAGATGACTAATGATGTTCCCAAAATCCCTGCATGAGAAATCTATAAACTCAACACAAAACTCCTTCATTACACCTAAGGGTGCATTCACTATTCCACATCTATTAAGGCATCAAATTCCTGTTAGCTAGAGCTTTGTTCTAAGTTTAGAGTTTAAAGCTCCTTCTCTTTAATTTAAAAAAAAGATCAAAACAAAGTAATTATTAAATACCTTTCTCTTTGTCATCTAGGAACATGACATAACAGGTCTCAATCATTAACCTACTTCTTCCATTGTCTTCTTATTCTGAAGCTAGTGCCTTCTTTTTGGCAGAATATTTTATATTGTAGGTTACTCAATGCTTTAAACTTTCTGAAGCTAGTTTTAAAAGATGTTACCCGGATGAGCCAAGATGGCGGCATGAGTAGAGCAGCGGAAATCTCGTCCCAAAACCACATATATCTATGAAAATATAACAAAGACAACTCCTCCTCGAATAAAGACCAGAGGACACAGGACAACATCCAGACCACATCCACACCTGAGAGAACCCAGCGCCTCCCGAAGGGGGTAATTTGAAAGCTCCGGCCCGGCGGGACCCGAGCGCCCTCCCCCCAGCTCCCGGCGGGAGAAGAATAGGCAGAGCGGGAGGGAGACGGAGCCCAGGACTGCCGACCACCCAGCCCCCGCCATCCGGGCCAGAGCACAGACACAGTGCATGCGCGGGACCCTGGATACTAGGGAAACAGGGTAGCAAGAACGGTGAGAGGGTACCGGAGGCCTGGCACCAGAGGACATAAGAAAAGCAAGAGGCCTTTTTTTTTTTGCTGTTTTGTTTTGAGGAGCGCTTTTTGGAAGTCTTAAAGGGATAGGGACCCCAATACTAGGGAAACAGGGCAGCAAGACTGGTGAGCAGATGCCTGAGGCTGGCAATGGAGAATAAAGAAAAACGAGCGGCCATTTTTAATTTATATTTTTATTTTTTTAATTTTTTAATTTTTTTTTTTTTGTGGTCATTGCTTTCTTTTGGCGGGTGCTTTTTGGAAGTCTTAAAGGGGCAGGGCGGGACACTTAATCCAGAGGTAGGGAATCCGGGGATCTCTGGGCACCCTAACCCCTGGGCTGCAGGGAGCAGGGAGGCCCCTTACGGAGATAAATAGCCTCCCGGCCGCTCCCCCTCCAACGCGACTCCACCACATTGGAGCAGCAGCCCGAACTAGGCCACGCCCACAGCAACACTGGAGATAAACTCCATAGCAGACGGGCAGGAAGCAGAAGCCCCATCTGAGAGCAGCTACTCAGCACAAGCCACTAGAGGTCACTGTTCTCCCAGGAGAGGAGGGCCACATACCAACAAGAAGGGAAGTTCTTTCAGCCATCACTCGTTCCAGCTCTGCAAACTATTCCTATCACCATGAAAACGCAAAACTACAGGCCGACAAAGTTCAAAGAGACAACACCAGAGAAGGAGACAGACCTAACCAGTCTTCCTGACAAAGAATTCAAAATAAAAATCATAAACATGCTGACAGAGATGCAAAGAAATATGCAAGAGATATGGGATGAAGTCCGGAGGGAGATCACAGATGCCAGAAAGGAGATTACAGAAATGAAACAAACTCTGGAAGGGTTTATAAGTAGAATAGATAGGATGGAAGAGGCCATTGACGGAATTGAAACCAGAGAACAGGAACGCATAGAAGCTGACATAGAGAGAGATAAAAGGATCTCCAGGAATGAAACAATATTAAGAGAACTGTGTGACCAATGCAAAAGGAACAATATCCGTATTATAGGGGTACCAGAAGAAGGAGAGAGAGGAAAAGGGATGGAACGTATCTTGGAAGAAATAATTGCTGAAAACTTCCCCAAACTGGGGGAGGAAATAATCGAACAGACAACGGAAATACACAGAACCCCCAACAGAAAGGATCCAAGGAGAACAACACAAAGACACATAATAATTAAAATGGCAAAGATCAAGGACAAAGAAAGAGTTTTAAAGGCACCTAGAGAGAAAAAGGTCACCTAAAAAAGGAAAACCCATCAGGCTAACATCAGACTTTTCGACAGAAACCCTACAGGCCAGAAGAGAATGGCATGATATATTTGATGCAATGAAACAGAAGGGCCTTGAACCAAGGATACTGTATCCAGCACTACTATCATTTAAATATGACGGTGGGATTAAACAATTCACAGACAAACAAAAGCTGAGGGAATTTGCTTCCCACAAACCACCTCTACAGGACATCTTACAGGGACTGCTCTAGACAGGAGCACTCCTAAAAAGAGCACAGAACAAAACACCCAATATATGAAGAATGGAGGAGGAGGAATAAGAAGGGAGAGAAGAAAAGAATCTCCAGACAGTGCATATCACAGCTCAATAAGAGAGCTAAGTTAGGCAGTAAGACACTAAAGAGGCTAACCTTGAACCTTTGGTAACCACGGATTTAAAGCCTCCAATGGCAATAAGTACATATCTTTCAATAGTCACCCTAAATGTTAATGGGCTGAATGCACCAATCAAAAGACACAGAGTAACAGAATGGATAAAAAAGCAAGACCCATCTATATGCTGCTTACAAGAAACTCACCTCAAACCCAAAGACATGTACAGACTAAAAGTCAAGGGATGGAAAAACATATTTCAGGCAAACAACAGTGAGAAGAAAGCAGGGGTTGCAGTACTAATATCAGACAAATTAGACTTCAAAACAAAGAAAGTAACAAGAGATAAAGAAGGACACTACATAATGATAAAGGGCTCAGTTCAACAAGAGGATATAACCATTCTAAATATATATGCACCCAACACAGGAGCAACAGCATATGTGAAACAAATACTAACAGAACTAAAGGGGGAAATAGACTGCAATGCATTCATTCTAGGAGACTTCAACACACAACTCACCCCAAAGGATAGATCCACCAGGCAGAAAATAAGTAAGGACACGGAAGCACTGAACAACACAGTAGAGCAGATGGACCTAATAGACATCTATAGAACTCTACATCCAAAAGAAACAGGATAAATATTCTTCTCAAGTGCACATGGAATATTCTCCAGAATAGACCACATACTAGGCCACAAAAAGAGCCTCAGTAAATTCCAAAAGATTGAAATCCTATCAACCAACTTTTCAGACCACAAAGGCATAAAACTAGAAATAAATTGTACAAAGAAAGCAAAAAGGCTCACAAACGCATGGAGGCTTAACAACACGCTCCTAAATAATCAATGGATCACTGACCAAATCAAAACGGAGATCCAGCAATATATGGAAACAAATGACAACAACAACACTTAGCCCCAACTTCTGTGGGACACAGCAAAAGCAGTCTTAAGAGGAAAGTATGTAGCAATCCAAGCATATTTAAAAAAGGAAGAACAATCCCAAATGAATGGTCTAATGTCACAATTATCGAAATTGGAAAAAGAAGAGCAAATGAGGCCTAAGGTCAGCAGAAGGAGGGACATAATAAAGATCAGAGAAGAAATAAATAAAATTGAGAAGAATAAAACAATAGAAAAAATCAATGAAAGCAAGAGCTGGTTCTTCGAGAAAATAAACAAAATAGATAAGCCTCTAGCCAGACTTATTAAGAAGAAAAGAGAGTCAACACAAATCAACAGTATCAGAATCGAGAAAGGAAAAATCACGACGGACCCCACAGAAATACAAAGAATTATTAGAGAATACTATGAAAACCTATATGCTAACAAGCTGGGAAACCTAGGAGAAATGGACAACTTCCTAGAAAAATACAACCTTCCAAGACTGACCAAGGAAGAAACAGAAAATCTAAACAGACCAATTACCAGCCACGAAATTGAAGCGGTAATCAAAAAACTACCAAAGAGCAAAACCCCCGGGCCAGATGGATTTACCTTGGAATTTTATCAGCCATACAGGGAAGACATAATACCCATTCTCCTTAAAGTTTTCCAAAAAATAGGGGAGGAGGGGATACTCCCAAACTCATTCTATGAAGCTAACATCACCCTAATACCAAAACCAAGCAAAGACCCCACCAAAAAAGAAAACTACAGACCTATATCCCTGATGAACATAGATGCAAAAATACTCAAAAAAATATTAGCAAACCGAATTCAAAAATACATCAAAAGGATCATACACCATGACCAAGTGGGATTCATCCCAGGGATGCAAGGATGGTACAACATTCGAAAGTCCATCAACATCATCCACCACATCAACAAAAAGAAAGACAAAAACCACATGATCATCTCCATAGATGCTGAAAAAGCATTTGACAAAGTTCAACATCCATTCATGATAAAAACCCTCAGCAAAATGGGAATAGAGGGCAAGTACCTCAACATAATAAAGGCCATCTATGGTAAACCGACAGCCAACATTATATTGAACAGCGAGAAGCTGAAAGCATTTCCTCTGAGATCGGGAACTAGACAGGGATGCCCACTCTCCCCACTGTTATTTAACATAGTACTGGAGGTCTTGGCCACGGCAATCAGACAAAACAAAGAAATACAAGGAATCCAGATTGGTAAAGAAGAAGTTAAACTGTCACTATTTGCAGATGACATGATACTGTACATAAAAAACCCTAAAGACTCCATCCCAAAACTACTAGAACTGATATCGGAATACAGCAAAGTTACAGGATACAAAATCAACACACAGAAATCTGTGGCTTTCCTATACACTAATAGTGAATCAACAGAAAGAGAAATCAGGAAAACAACTCCATTCACAATTGCATCAAAAAAAATAAAATACCTAGGAATAAACCTAACCAAAGAAGTGAAAGACTTATACTCTGAAAACTACAAGTCACTCTTAAGAGAAATTAAAGGGGACACTAACAGATGGAAACTCATCCCATTCTCGTGGCTAGGAAGAATTAATATCGTCAAAATGGCCATCCTGCCCAAAGCAATATACAGATTTGATGCAACCCCTATGAAACTACCAACAACATTCTTCAATGAACTGGAACAAATAATTCAAAAATTCATATGGAAACACCAAAGACCCCGAATAGCCAAAGCAATCCTGAGAAAGAAGAATAAAGTGGAGGGGATCTCACTCCCCAACTTCAAGCTCTACTACAAAGCCATAGTAATCAAGACGATTTGGTACTGGCACAAGAACAGAGCCACAGACCAGTGGAACAGATTAGAGTCTCCAGACATTAACCCAAACATATATGGTCAATTAATATTTGATAAGGGAGCCATGGACATACAATGGCAAAATGACAGTCTCTTCAACAGATGGTGCTGGGAAAACTGGACAGCTACATGTAGGAGAATGAAACTGGACCATTGTCTAACCCCATATACAAAAGTAAACTCAAAATGGATCAAAGACCTGAATGTAACTCATGAAACCATTAACCTCCAGGAAAAAAACATAGGCAAAAACCTCTTAGACATAAACATGAGTGACCTCTTCTTGAACATAGCTCCCCAGGCAAGGAAAACAACAGCAAAAATGAACAAGTGGGACTATATTAAGCTGAAAAACTTCTGTACAGCAAAAGACACACCATCAATAGAACAAAAAGGAACCCTACAGTATGGGAGAATATATTCGAAAATGACAGATCCGATAAAGGCTTGACGTCCAGAATATATAAAGAGCTCACATGCCTCAACAAACAAAAAACAAATAACCCAATTAAAAAATGGGCAGAGGAACTGAACAGACGGTTCTCCAAAGAAGAAATACAGATGGCCAACAGACACATGAAAAGATGCTCCACATCGCTAATTATCAGAGAAATGCAAATTAAAACCACAATGAGGTACCACCTCACACCAGTAAGGATGGCTGCCATCCAAAAGACAAACAACAACAAATGTTGGCGAGGCTGTGGAGAAAGGGGAACCCTCCTACACTGCTGGTGGGAATGTAAATTAGTTCAACCATTGTGGAAAGCAGTATGGAGGTACATCAAAATGCTCAAAACAGACTTACCATTTGACCCAGGAATTCCACTCCTAGGAATTTACCCTAAGAACGCAGCAATCAAGTTTGAGAAAGACAGATGCACCCCTATGTTTATCGCAGCACTATTTACAATAGCCAAGAATTGGAAGCAACCTAAATGTCCATCGATAGATAAATGGATAAAGAAGATGTGGTACATATACACAATGGAATAGTACTCAGCCTAAGAAAAGGGCAAATCCTACCATTTGCATCAACATGGATGGAGCTGGAGGGTATTATGCTCAGTGAAATAAGCCAAGCGGAGAAAGAGAAATACCAAGTGATTTCACTCATCTGTGGAATATAAGAACAAAGGAAAAACTGAAGGAGCAAAACAGCAGCAGAATCACAGAACTCAAGAATGGACTAACAGGTACCAAAGGGAAAGGGACTGGGGAGGATGGGTGGGTAGGGAGGGATAAGGGGGTGGAAGAAGAAGGGGGGTATCAAGATTAGCATGCATGGGGGGTGTGGGAGAAAGGGGAGGCCTGTACAACACAGAGAAGGCAAGTAGTGATTCCACAACATTTTGCTATGCCGATGGACAGTGACTGTAAAGGGGTTTATGGGGGGACCTGGTAGAGTGGAGAGCCTAGTAAACAAAATATTCGTCATGTAAGTATAAATTAATGATAAAAAAAAAAAAAGGCATTTCCTGTGTGGTGACCTCCAATGAGTTCTACACAATGATATAAAGGGCATATCAAATTGTGGGCAAAGGGTCTGTTTGTGTTTATACAGAGGATCAAAGCCTAATTGGGCTACCCCGAAAATGAACTAAGATACGATATGAAAAAGAACTTCCAACATCAGCACCCTCTGGAAGACTCATGCCAGAAGATGATCATCAAAAAACCCCAACAAAGATCCACGCACTGCTACAGCTGTAGATGCACTCATCCCACCAGTTCCTGGACTTGCCATGGGAATGAGGAAGGAGATATCTAAGCTGGCCTGTGCATACAGTAAAACAACAAATTTGACTGGATTTGTACTGTTGGAACTCAACCAAGAATTAGGAGAAGTGCAAATTGTAGCACTCCAAAATCTTACAACTACAGACTATTTACTGTTAAAAGAACATATGGGATGTGAACAGTCCCCAGGAATGGGTTGTTTTAATTTGTCTGATTTCTCTCAGACTGTTCAAGTTCAGTTGGACAATATCCACCATATCATAGATAAGTTTTCACAAATGCCTAAGGTGCCTAACTGGTTTTCTTGGTTTCACTGGAGATGGCTGGTAATTACAGGTATGCTTTGGTTATGTAACTATACTCCTATTATGTTAATGTGTGTGCGCAATTTAATTAGTAGTTTAAAACCTATACATGCTGAAGTTACTCTACAAGAAGATATGTCAAAGAAATAATCAATCTTTCCATGTTTTCTTCTGCCTGCTACTTCTATAGCTTTTCTTCTTCCTTCCTAATTACAACCCTTAAATAGAATTCGTGCCTCATATCAAATTTTCCGAGTATCATAATTCTTCCAAGTGGTAAAGATACCTCAAGACAAATGCTGGGCATAGAAGCCACAGGGCATAAATATGCAAAGAAGTGAAAAGCTAACCTTTTCAATCAATAAGGCTTCTCTCTCACTTACCAACTTAACATTTCCCTGTATGGCCCCGGAAGATGACTGGTTAGCCAGAGACGGGTAAGATTCCTCAAGGGAGGAACAACCTAAGACAGGCACAGTCGCAGGGGGGCCATCAGGTGAGAAATTGGGGATCAAAAGAGGTGAGGCTTAGAACCTCACCCCCCCTGTTCTGAGAGAAATCTTCTGCATCTGTGGATGTTTTATTGCCCTTTTCTAGCTTGGATTAACACATAGTCTACAGGCACACACCTGATCATTTACATTTGCTCTCTTACAACACTAAACTATGTTTTCTACCTTTATCTTGTATCTACCTACCACTTCAGCATTTTATTAAAAATAATAATAATAAAGAGAGAAATGTGGTATCCACATATAAATCAAGTATAAAAATCAAATGAGTATTCATATTTGAACTGACTGTTTATAGTTCATAACACATGAGCAAAACCGAAAGTTTCTGTGATGACTGCCTGTTCACCATGTAACTTATTCACTATGTAAGAATTTGTTCTCCATGTAAGAACTTGTTCGTTATGCTTCAGAAGATTGGAGACTGACGAAAATTAGGCTTGGGGTGGATTAATGATTGTGCATTGAGCATTGACTCCCCTATACAGAATTTTATTGTTGTTAACAACCATTTGATCAATAAGTATGAGAGATGCCCTCACAAAAACAAAAACAAACAAACAAAAAAATACACACTTCCAATTGTAAAATAAATAACTGGGATGTAATGCATAGCATAAGGAATATAGTCAAAATATTGTAACAACTTGGTATGTGATAACTGGTACCTAGAATTATTATGTATATAAATGTTGAATCACTGTGTTGTACACCTGAAACTAATGTAATGTAATACTGTGTGTCAACTACCCTTCAATAAAAAATAATTATCTACAAAAAAAAAAAAAAAGATGTTTCCCCTCTATTACAACCATCCTTGGCTACAGGTGTCTCAGGCACAACAGGACATGTACTGCCCCAAACTGGGGAGACCAAGTCACTTGTAATTCCTAAACTCTACATTTCCTTCTACCATCCACACTGCAACATGCTGAACCTGGGCCAAATTTTAGCAGATAAGAAGGAAACTAAAAGCATTACAGTGGCTTGTACCAGAAAATAGCAGAATCGTCAACAGATATGAGTCCTGAAGGAAAAAAAAAACAGGTCATGGGAGCTTCGCACATCACTAACAGGAGAAGCCAAAGCACCACAGCTCTATCCTCTGGGGACACACTCTGAAGGACTCCTCCCTGGGTAGCTCTTTTATGTTTTTTATTTATTTTTTGGAATATGGAATATCAATGTTTCTCAGAAATTTATGTAACTATTTCTTGACAAAAAGTCCATGCCAACATTTCCCTTTACATGGAGAAAGCATTAATTTACTGTCTCAAGCCTCAACCCATCTGCTTATTAAGGAAACTAACAAAAAAAACTATATACCATGTTACATATACATATACACAAAATGTATAGGAAAAGTGTGGTATGGACTCTTATATGAGGAAATTTATTTACATATATAAACATAAACAAAGATTCATACTAATATATTATTAAACACTATATATATGTTACACAAAATAATATACAATGAATGTTATGTATTATGTGTTACATATTATAAATCATGTCATACATTATACCTTACATATTTTGTATAGCATATTGATTTATGTGTATAAGTATACATTTTTTTCTTCTATTATTATCTGAAATTCCTGATACCTAGTGGATACCAATCTTATTTTTACTGACATTTGACAATTTCCCATAGGTTGCAAAGCTCTACCTAACATAAAATGTTATGAGACTATACACTTTAAATCAACAAACAAATAAAAGTATATTCAACCTGCCTTCAAAGACTATAGGATTTTGTCCCTCAGAAATCTTAATAATGCTCATTTTTTCTTTGCTATCCCCTACATGTCTACCTTCACAATTTTCATTTCTCACACATTCCTTAAGAAGCACAACTGATATGAGTTTTCTTCATAAGATTTTATTCTAGAAAAATCTTAGTGACTATATTTTTTATCTTCACTTTACAGCATCTTCTTGTTTGGGCTCACTTTTTGTGTTTTAATAATTTCAGTTTTCTCTGGGGCCCAGTGGGTTAAGATTCCTTAAATGCTAAAATGTCCTTATAAAATCTCAAGATTTTGGACTGACTAAAATGTTTTTAAAATAAGGGGTAGTAACCAACAAAGATACTTTTTGATAAATCTTTCTACCAACCATAGTTATAGATAACTCTTTTAAAAAGAATTAGTTTTAAAAAACTGTGAAGACAACTCAGGAGGGTTATATTATGTAGGGGTGTGTGTGTGTGTCTGTGTGTGTGTGTGTGTGTGTGTGTGTGTGTTTCTACGTGACACACAAATTACCTTTAGATCTATTTTCCTGATGAGCTGTTGTGCTCATCAGGGCCATTTGTGCTGCTTATCACTTCATTTTATAAATATAAATATATCAGGTTATATAACTTAACCACATTTGATATATTATTTCTACAGAAAGAAACACAACTTACTCCAAACTTTCATTAAGTTTGACTATTGTTAAAAATTGATTTTTCTTATTTTGAAAGACCTAAATTGGTAAGGGACCACAAGCTAGACATGAGACTATGATATGTACCCACACAACATGGAAATTACTCTAGAGTGACTAATTCAGGATTATGCATTTAATGAAAGTCAACCATTTTTTGACCAGTAGTGAGTGAGTCACTGGCCCCCACCCACAGGACTCTTACTTCAAGCCACAAACACACAAACTAATATACATAAGGAATAGTAGAGAAGTGAAGGGGCTAAGTTTAATGTGTCATATATATTAGATTAGGGAAAGAAAAGATCAGTGGAGCTGGAGTATATGGGAAAGGTTTCCAGAAAAGGGGAAATATGAATGGAATCTTGAAAAATGGGATGTGTATAAGCTCATGGTGGAACCAGTCAAAAAGCCAAATGCCCTCCCTGTTTGCACAGGAAGTGGGACTGAGCACAAAAGCAACAAGGGAATGTGATTAGTGTGGCATGTACTAGAGAGAACGAGACGTGTGTCACCAGAGACAATGGGCATCGTGAGGGTGAGACGGAGTAAGACTATGATGAACCTAAAGTGCTCAGCTAGAGCTGGAATTTAAGAGCATTTCCTAACTTTTTTCTTGCTTTCTTTCTTATTAAATCATACCTCCAGAAAGTATACACAGCAGTTGATTTTGTAGTAGTAGCAAAGGAAGAAAGGAAGAGAAGAGGAGGGGAAGGAGGAGGAAATCAGTGCTGCCATTACTTGAATGTTTGTTACTCCTAATAATATGAATGCTAAGTGAGCGCTTACTGTGCCAGGCACTCTTCTAAGCATATTACATACAGGAGTTAGGACCTATTCCCGTCCTTGTTTTACAGCTGAGAAAACCGAGGCACAGGGAGGTTGAGTAACTTGTGGTAATTCACAGAGCTATTAAATGGTGGAATCAGGATTTGAAATAGAGGCAGTCCACATTATTCTGCATTTTCTCATGTCAATTCCCACAATAACATTTTATATGTGATAGTCCCACATTTAAAGATGAGGAAACTGGTGAAAGGAGATAAATTCCCTTGCTCATGGTCACACAATTTAACTTGAAAAAAAGTAAGGCTGTTAGCTCAAGTTCATCTGATTCCAAAGCTTCACAGCCTTTAGGGATAATATTAATACTAATAATACAAATACTAATAATAGTACTTCACAGATACTAAGGAAGTATTCTGGGGTTCTGACATAGGAAAGCATCATAATAACAGTTGTGTTTTAGGGAGGTGTCTCTAAAAGATAAATCATGGGAGAAGGTTAAAAAAAAGGATATTTAGCAAGCAGTTGTAGCAATCATGCTTACTGAGATGAGCTGTGCTTGGCAGAGGTCATTCTGAAGCATGAAATGACAAGATTTGATGACAGTTTAAATAGAAGAATTTATATCATTGTTCTTAATTGGATGTAACAGAAACAAGGTCTGATAATTTATGAAGAAAATGAATATTCTTAAAGAGCTTTGAGTAGCTTGTAGAATCCTGAGAGGACCAGAGAGCCAGAAAGTTCACTGGCCATGAAATGCCTCAAGTTACAAGGAAGAGGTCGCATGACTGGACACTAAGCCACCAGTTTGCACCCCCAACACTTCCACAGCAAGACCCTGCCAGACACTGCCATCGGTGTGATGACCACTACTTTCTCAGGCAACTGGATGGAATTAGCACAGAATAGTCAGGGAAGGGGTTTTCAGTGTCACTTATGTCAGAGAGCTCTGTCTTAAAAGGTAGGGAAGTCCCCAAAATACAGAGGAGCTAAAAAATGACAAATATCCACCACCAGGTTAGAGCAGAAACATTTTTTATGTTCACTTTGTATGTTGTATATTCAGAGATTTTTAGTTTACATAAGAACTCCCATCACATACTTATAGAACACGCTTTTACTAAAGGAACTTGACAGGGAAAAAGAGAAGTCAGTATATTCTTCCTAGAGAGTATTTAAAAGGAGACAGTTCTATCATTTGTGAATATTTTTATAAATGCATTAATGTATGTGATTCACTCTGCTACCACTTTATACAGTGGCTGGTTTGTCTTCTTCCTCTTTGATGAAATCACTATTCTTTTGTCTTGTCGAGAATATCTGTATGGTTTGTGTATCCAGAAATATGTTTACGAAATATTCTTTGAGTACCTATTCCTTGAGTACCTAAAAACATTTGTTTTCCTAAGATAATGTATCATGAAGCCCAGTTCACTTGAAGACTAAAGTTCTGCTCATTTCGAGAAGGTTCTGAACTGATACTCTAAAGTACCAGTGAACATTTCTGAATGCTATTAATGCTCCTCTGTGTTGTAGTCAAGTGTCCTCTTTTCAAGAGCACTTGAATGAACATGTTCTGGTATGACTGACATTTTGGGTAATTTGCTTTATTTTGAAGGTATTTTACTGTAATGATTTCTCCTGAGTTTTGAGTAAATTACTAATAGCAACAGCAACAAAGTCCTGAAACAAGACACAAAATATGACTTTATATTAGGTAAGGGAAATGAATTATAACTATGAACCTTTCCTTTAGAGAATTTTAATACTTAAATTATCTTCTGTTTTATTTGATTTGGGAACTTTTCACTATTTAATAGTAAGAACTAAAACTAGTTAGAAGTATGATCTAAGTATGCGCCATTTAAAGATATGTATCATAAAAGTTATATTTGCTAATGGTGTATGCTTCGCTGAGTGAGCAACTTATGACAGAAAAATGTATATTACAGATACAGTCTAATTATTTAGTTTTCATCATGCCAGCTATAATGTAACAGAAGATTTATAATTTATTCAACAGTTCGCTGATCATATGCCATAAATACCACTAGGTTCTTTACTTTTTGAAAAAAAGAGCTGATGCCTCTCATTGATGAAGGTATCATCAATTGATTGAGTTTAACAATCCCTGGAAATAGCAACCCCCCCAGAGGGTTTTTCTATCTGATTTATCCTATCTACATCATTCCAATTTCGCAACTCTATGCTTTTTTTTTAATTGCACTGCTTATAATTCTGCTCAGTTTTTTTTCACTTGTTTAAAATTATCGTTAGTTGAAACATCTTCATATGTAACTTCGAATCACTGTTATCACAGTTTCTTTATTGCTATACCATGAAACTTAAATTATGATGACACTTCAGTCATTCACCCACTCAAAAAATAATATTAAGCTTCAGTATGTAGAGGTGTGTGCACAGACATATCTAGCTCCACCTTTTAGAGGGGATATAGATATTAATCAACTGATTGTGCAAACCATTATATGACTGCAACAGTCACAGTGTTATAGTGCTATATTCTGGCTGTTAAGAGATCATATAAAATGAATTTTGAACTTAATTTGGGGAAGAGGGAAGGAAGAAAGGCTTTCAGAAAAGTCTTATCTTTCACAAAGTTACTGGGAAAATTAAAATGAAAAACACTCAGCCTGGTGCCCAGCACACAGCAGCCACTCCGTGAGGCTGTAATGATGGTGATGACCATAACGACTGCACAGTTCAGACCATTCAGCTCAAGATCTTTCCTGGTCCCCCAGATCAGGCATGTTTAGAATAAATTATGAATAGAATCAGATGTGTGAAGAACAACTATGTTGTCTGTTGTTTCAGAACAAGTAACAAAGGGCCTTAGAGTTTGCCAGTCTCACTGTCTTTGTCATTACTTCATCACCAGATCTGATCATCAGGGGCGTAACAGTACACGCCTTCCTGGGATATTTCTGGCTCTCCTACTCCAAATACATTATTTGACATTCATATGGGAGCTGACATGTTACCTGCTGGGAAATACAAGGAGCAGGGATGAGCACAGGCAGCTGCAGTCATAATTAGGTCCCTCATTCCTCCAGTTGGCACTGAGAAACTTAGCATTCTTGATGCATTCAGCTCTGCCCTTCTGCATCTGTCCACATTCCTCAGTCATCTCTCTTCCCAGTCTGGGCCATCCCAGTAAGCCCCAGCCTCAGAAGTCAATTGAAGAGTCCACGACCTACTACTATATTCATTCACACATGTGGGCAACCAGGTGACTGAAACAGGGCGCAAGTAGCTTCAATGACTGCAAGCAGAAAACAAATATAAACCACTGTATATAACAGTCCTTAAACATACACAGCAGTTTCAACACCAAAAAAAAAACAAAAACTATTGTTTAACCATTTTCTACCCTGTATTACAAGTAAAACTGTCTCTGATTTTCCCCACCTCATCATTTTATCATTTCAATTTAATACCATTCATTGTGAGATTGTCATTTTCTAAGCAACTTATTAGGTGCTTTGATATGGGCTATCTTGTTTAAAACTACACTTATTTAAAGCGCACAATTTGGTAAGTTTTGACATAGGAATACACCACTGAAATCTCCACAGAAATCAACATAATGACTATAGGCATCATCCCAAAGGAACTCTTATGGACTGAATGACTGTGCCATCTCCAAAATTCTTATGTAAAAGCCCTGATTCCCAATGATGGTATTAGGAGGTGGGAGCTAATTAAGGAGATGATTAGGTCATGAGGGTGGAACCCTCATGAATGGGATTAGTGCCATTATAAGAGAGATGAACTCTCTACCATACAAGGACACAGGGATACTGCAGGGATATTGTAGGTTCAGTTCCACATTACCACAAGATAACAAATTATGGCAATAAAGTGAATCACATGAATATTTTAGTTTCCTAGTGCATAAAAAAGATATCTTTATACCATACAGTAGTCTATTAAGTATACAATAGCATTATGTCTAAAAAACAATGTACATGCCTTAATATAAATATACTTTATTGCTGAAATATGCTATTCTGTGAGTTGTAATCTTTTTGTTAGTGGAGGGTCTTGCCTCAGTGTTGATGCCAGCTGACTGATCAGGGTAGTAGGGTGATGGTTGCTGAAGGTTAGGGTGGTTGGGGAAATTTCTTAAAATAGGACAACAATGAAGTCTGCTGTATCACTTGACTCTTCCCTTCACAAATGATTTCTCTGTAATATGTGATGCTATTTGACAGCATTTTGCCCACAGAACTTCTTTCAAAACTGGAGTCAATCCTCTCAAACCCTGCCACTGCTTTATCAACTAGGTTTATGCAATATTCTAAGTCCTTTGTTTTCATTTCAACAATCTTCATAGCATCTTCATCAGAAGTGGATTCTCTCTCAAGAAACCGCTTTCTTTGATCATCTGTAAGAATCAACTCCTCATCCACTGAAGTTTTACCATGAGATTTCAGCAAATCAGGCTCCAATTATAACTCTAGTTCTCTTGCTATTTCCACCAGATCTGTAGTTACTTCCTCCACTTAGGTCCTGAACCCCTCAAAGTCATTCATGAAGTTTAGAACCAACTCCTTCCAAATTCCTGTTCATGTTGATATTTGGACCTCTTCCCATGCATCAAAAATATTCTTAATGGCATCTAGAATGGTAAATCCTTTCCAGAGGTTTTCAATTTAATATGTCCAGATCCATCAGAGGAATCACTATCTACCACAACTGTAGCCTTACAAAATGTATTTTGTAAATAAGAAGACTTGAAAGCTTAAATTAGTCCTTGACTCATGGGCTGCAGAAAAGATGTGTTACCAGACATGAAAATAACATTCATCTCATTGTCAGAGCTTTTGGTTGAGACCAGGTACACTGTCAATGAGCAGTCAGTCATATGTTGAAAGGAATCTTGTTTTCTGAGTGGCATTTCTCAACAATGGGCTTAAAACACTCAGTAAGCCATGTTGTAAATAAATGCGCTGTCATCCAGCTTTGTTGTTCTATTACAGAGCAGAGGCAGAGTGGATTAGGCATAATTCTTAAGGGCCCTAGGATTTTTGGAATGATAAATGAGCACTGTCCTTAACTTAAAAGTCACCAGCTGCATTAGCCCCTAACAAGAGAGTCAGGCTGTCCTTTGAAGTTTTGAAGCCAGGCATTGGCTTCTCCTCTCTGGCTATGAAGTCCTAGATGGTATCACCTTCCAATTTTACCTACATTAAAAAATTGTTTAGTGCAGCCACCTTCACTAATGATCTCAGCTAGATCTTCTCGATAACTTGCTGTAGCTTCTACATCAGCACTTGCAGCTTCATCTTCTACTTTTAGGTTATGGACATGGCTTCTTTCCCTCAGTCTCATGAACCAACCTCTGCTAGTTTAACTTTTCTCTCAGCCTTCACAGAATTAAAGAGAACTAGTGCCTTGCCTGGACTAGGCTTTGGGTTAAGAGAATGTTGTGGCTGGTTTGACCTCCCATCCAGACCACTAAACTTTCTCCCTATCAGCAATAAGGCTGCTTCACTTACTTATCACTCATATGTTCACTCAAGCAGCAATTTTAATTTCCTTCAGAAACTTTTCCTTTGCATGCACAACTTGGCTAACTGTTTGGTAAAAGAAGCCCAGCTTTTGGCCTGTCTTGGCATCTGAAATGCCTTACTCACTGAGCTTAATGATTGCCAGCTTCTGCCTTACAGTGAGGGAGGTGCGCTCCTCCTTTCACCTCCGCATTTAGACGCCACGGTAGGGTTATGAACTGGGCTGAATCCAATTGCGTTGGATATCAAGGAACAGGAAGGCTGGAGGAGAGGGAGAGAGATTAGGGAACCGTTGGTTTGTGGAGCAGTCAGTACATACACATTATCAATGAAGTTTACAGTCTTAGATGGGTGTTGTTCATGGTGTCACAAACAGTCGTAATAGTGACATCAGAGATCTGTCTCAGATCAGAGACATCAGAGAACTGATCACAGATCACCGTAATAATTATAATAATGAACAAGTCTGAAATATTATGGGAATCATTAAATGTGGCATAGAGACACCAAGTGTGCTCCCTTGAAATGCTGTTGTAAAAGTGGTACCAACAAACTTGTATGACATAGGGCTGCCACAAACCTTGAATTTGTAAAAAATGTAATAAACACAGGGCATAATAAAGTGAAGTACAATAACATAAGGTATGCCTCTAACAGTGAGAAGTACTGTCCCCAAGCCACAAAAACGGCCCTCGCCAGAACCCAACCATGCTAACACCAGGATCTCAAATTCCAAATCTCTAAAACTATCAGAAATAAATTTCTATTGTTTAAGTCACTC
Organism: Manis pentadactyla; assembly: GCF_030020395.1. Classification (NCBI taxonomy): domain Eukaryota; kingdom Metazoa; phylum Chordata; class Mammalia; order Pholidota; family Manidae; genus Manis; species Manis pentadactyla. The sequence continues at coordinate 69,032,988 of NC_080029.1, read as the reverse complement.
AGTCTGGTATTCTATTGTAACAGCCAAACTAACTCAGATAGCAACATACTTTTCACCTCTCAAGCTCCTTTGTAGTCCCTTAGCTCCTTCCCAGCCTGTGATTTCAGGCAACCACTGATCTGCTCTTCTGCTCTATAGATTAGATTGCACTTCCCAGCATTTTCTATAAATGGAATCATACATTATGTATTTTTTTGTGCCTAGCATCTTTCACTCAGTATAATTATTTTGAGATCCATCCATGTTGTGCCATGTATCAATAGTCCATTTCTTTTTATTGCTAAGTAGTATTTCATTGAATGCATATACCACAGTTTGTTTATACATTCACTTGTTGATAGTTGGGCAATTTTCTGCGTGAGGCTACTTCACTTTTGGTATGGACATACTAGACCAAGGTATAGTACATTTCTCCTAGGTAAATACCAGGAGTGGAATAGCTGGAATAGCTGTAGTAGATATTTGCTTAACTTTTTAAGAAACTACTGAACTATTTTCCATTTGATATTCCCAAAAGCAGTGTATGAGAGTTCTAGTTCCTTCATATTCTTACAAACACTGGTTCTGGTAAATCATTTTAACTTTTGCCATTCTAAAGGAGCACCTAGTTTAATTCTCATTTTATGAAATAGACATATCATCTCCTTGTCATAGGTCAGAAAAGTGAAGCTCTGTTCACATTTTCCCACCCATGAGATAAGTTATGAGAAGTCCCCTCAATTTACACAAAATTGTTCTAATATAAAAATATAAAACTTTTAAAATGTCAAAATTCTTATGCCATTTAATATTATAATTGAATTTTCATACTATAGGTTTATGTCACAGAAAATTTGTAAACAGGTAAGTTTTATCCCAAGCACAGTCTACAACATGAAATAGTATAAAAATGAAATCTCATAAGGTCAGAAGGTCTAAATTTTGTATTAATCTTGTGGAGTTAAGCAGAATGAAATACTTTCTTAGTAAAGTTATCAAATATTAGTAATATTACATATGTTTCATATATCAATTTATCCCAAATGTTATTATGAGCATTTCCTCTGTAGAAAAGAATTTCATTCAATATTTAAAGTTTCCAAGACCAACATCTCAGCACAATTTGAGCCTGTGAAATCTCAGCCTGGATGCTGAAATGTGATGACCATTATAAGTAAGTCAAAAAAATGAAGAGGAAATAATTTTGCTATCTCAGTGATAACAGCAGCCAGGAAAATTGCTAAAATGTCCTAAGTGTCAGAAAGTGACACTGTTGAAGAATCTGGGCAGAAAGAAAAGGTTTATTATCTATATGGAAACTTGTTACTAACTTCCAAATACCGGCACACAGCAATACTTGTTAAGCAATGACATAATGGAAACTAGAAAGGAAAATTAATTCAAACTCACTTAGCAAGGTTTTAGTAAAATAGCCCATATTAAAGTGTTGCCAATTTGAAGCCATTGCTTTAAAAAGTCAAACATCCTCCTAATGTTCACTGGATCAAAAGTGATCTAACTGCAAAATAAAAAGCATTAAAAAACATACAAGAAAATGTAATGGCAATATAGAGACAGCTACAAATCAGATTCTTCTTTAAAGACTTCATACCTGCTCCATGGAAAAAAAATGACAATCTGCATATTATTAGTGCTGCCAAAATTGGAGAAAGTTCTTCTGGTTAAAATAAAAGCAAAATATGCATAAATATACAAAGGTAACAAAAGACTATTTTTTGCTTGTAGGAGCACTGTAATTTTATTTAAATGGTAGGTGTTTCTGCAGACTAGAAAATGGAATTGCACTTAAAAAGACATCCAATTCTACACCTCATATACAGTAGTCATCTTCATAATGTTGGCAAGAACAAATGCCCATTGGAAAAATTAAAGGGGCAACGTATTTTAAAAATCATCCCAACTCTAATAACCAAAGAAACACTTCATCTGTTCAGTTTTCTCCCACCTTTCAGGTAAATTTGAGATATATTCTCCTTCAAGAAAAACAAAAGCCACTATCAAGAATCAACTTGTTCTAAGATACTTGTGTATCCTAAATCCCACAGTTATCTTTTCAATGTGTGTTCTGTGGGAAGTTGGGGGGAAAAAACACTATCATGTTTGAATGATTTAGTTTCTTACACTTAAACAGGAGCAGTGTTCAAAATAATCATATCATGAACAGTGGATATTTCTGATTCAAACAGGAAAAAACAAGTACAAGTTTGGGTTTTTGGTTTGTTTTAGAGTTTGGTTTTGGGTTTGTTTTTTTTTTTAATGTCTGAAGCTTTGTAAAATGATCTTGGGCTCTAGAACTCTTATATAACACGATTGAAGCAGATTTTAAATAATCCACAGTTGCATCTAACTACAGAAAATGAAGTGTAGAATTTTATTACATTTTTTCTTAAGTATACAATATTATTTTTATTCTATCCATAGGTGTATCTTGCATTAACCAGAGAGCTAAAAATAGACAATGAAACAGGCATGCTACAAGAGTACCTTTTCTAAACACAGCAATTCATGGCTGTGTTCTGAATTTACTAAATATCAACTGTTCCTTCCAACACTAATTTTTACTGAGGCCATTTTAAATCAAGCTTATTAGCAGTTTGTAAATTTCTGCTGTGCACAATGATTATGTTTGTTTTGTTGCTGTAAAATGCAGACATATTAACATATATTTATGGTTCAAATCCAACTTATTTAAGATTAAAATGATGATTTATAAAAGGAAGCTCAGAATTTCAAAAAGTTATTTTAGAATAATCCAAGTCTTAATTTGATTCAGACAAAACAAGGGCCATGCTTTATAATATACACTATGATATACAGTACACTTTAGTATATAAAATTATTGATTCCTTTTTAAAGTATGAATATGCAACAATTATAACAAGAAATTCAGATTAGTTAAAAAGTAAACAAAGCTATCAAGTACCCCTTACACAAAATAATATCTATAAAATATTAGGGTTCTTGAAAATATTTTTGACCTAACCCTTTCATTTCCCTTCTACATACAAACTCTTAGACTATGTATAATCATTGTGAAGGTCAAATGTTGTACACTGATTTACTTATTTATTTTAAACATACTTGTTCATTGATACACCTTCATAAATTGGTATAAAAAATGATACTTCTCTCTGTCTTTGCCACAGTATTTTATTTTGCAGTTATTTTCTGAAGGAAAAGTCTCAGAAATAGAAGCCAAATGGTAGAATCAAAGGTATAAGCACAGTTGTAACTCTCTCAATATAAAGATAAATTTTTCCTTACAGATTCAGTGCAATGCCTATCAAAATATCAACAGCATTCTTCAATGAACTAGATAGTTCTAAAATTCATATGGAACCACAAAAGATTCTGAATAGCCAAAGTAATCCTGAGAAGGAAGAACTAAGCTCAGGGGATTATGGTCCCTGACTTCAAGCTCTACTACAAAGCCACAATAATCAAAACAATTTGGTACTGGCACAAGAACAGACCCACAGATCAATGGAATAGAGAATCCAGATATAAACCCACACATATATGGCCAATTAATATACTATAAAGGCACCATGAATATACAATGGAGAAAGGACAGCCTTTTCAACTACTGGTGTTAGCAAAACTGGACAACTACATATAAGAGAATGAAACTGGACTATTGTCTAACTTCATACACAAAAGTGAACTCGAAATGGATCAAAGACCTGAATGTAAGTCATGAAACCATAAAACTCCTAAAAGAAAACATAGGTAAAAAGCTCTTGAACATAAGTATGAGCAATTTTTCCCGGGTACATCTCCTTAGGCAAGGGAAACAAAATAAAAAATGAACAACATCAAACTAAAAAGCTTCTGTACAGCAAAGGACACCATCAGCTGAACAAAAAGGTAGCCTACAGTATGGGAGAATATATTTGCAAAAGAGATAGCCAACAAGTAGTTAACATCCAAAATATATAAAGAACTCACATACCTCAACAACCAAAAAGCAAATAACCCAATTTTTTATTTCCAAATAAGTTCTCCAAAGAAGAAATACGAATGACCAACAAACACATGAAAAGATGCTCTACATCACTAATCATCAGGGAAATGCAAATTGAAACCACAATGAGATATCACCTCACACCAGTTAGGAAGGCCACTATCCAAAAGACGAGAAATAACAGATGCTGGCAAGGATGAGGAGAAATGGGAACCCTCCTACACTGTTGGTGGGAATGTAAATTGGTACAATAATTGTGGAAAGCAACATGCAGATTCCTCAAAAAACTAAAAATAGAAATACCATTTGACCCAGTAATTCCATTTCTAGGAATTTACCTGAAGAAAACAAAATCCCTGATTTGAAAAGACATATGCACACCTATGTTTGTTACTGCACTATTTGCAATAGCCAAGATATGGAAGCAACCTAAATGTCCATCAGTAGACGAATGGATAAAGAAGACATGCTATATATATAGAGGAATACTATTCAGCCATAAGAAGAAATTCTCCTATTTGCCACAAGATGGATGGATCTAGAGGGTATTATGCTCAGTGAAATAAGCCAGGCAAAGAAAGACAAATACCAAATGATTTCACTTATTGTGGAGTATAAAAACAAAACAAAACAGAAGGAACAAAATAGCAGTAGACTCATAGACACTGTGAAGGGAGGGGCTAGTGGTTACCAAGGGGGACGAGGAGGGGTGTAGGGGACAGGGAAAGGGGATGAAAGGGCACAATAATTCACAATTGTAATATAAGTTGGTCATGGGGATGGTAATACAGCACAGAGAATACAGTTAATGATTCTGTTACTTCTTACTACATTGATAGTGACTGTACTAGAGGGGGGTGAGAATTTAATAATATGGGTAACTGTTGAACCACTGTGTTGTATATTTGAAACCAACTTTAGATCGTACATAAAATAATACTTTAATAAAAAAAAAGGTAAATTCGTCCAATTTATAATACTAGCAGCAATACATGAGTTCACACATGTTCCTTCAGTCACCTAAAACAGAGTTAAAATTTTTAGTTACTCAATAATTTACTAGATTGATATTAATATACTCTTATTTTTATTTCTATAATATTACTAAGTGAACATTTTTTCTTTTAACTTTATATTTGTTTTCATTTATATGAAATTTAATTCCATTTTCTTATTTTTTTAATATCACTCTTACATATTTTAATTCTCAAAATGCCAATATCAATCTTCTAGTCATTAAATAGATGTATCGAGTTCATCATATCATTAAATTTATTGAGAATCTAAATATTGAGAAAGCCAGAAACTGATCCCTAAACCAGTTTTTACTTTTGCATTTCTTCTGTTTATATATTTTAAATATATTATTTATTTATGTATATATATTTAATTACTTTTAATCTATTTTATATATTAAATATGTGTTCCTGGTTTTGGAACCAGGAGTTATAGGGAAAGTTTATCTACCTCTTTATTCTTTTTCAATATTGTGCATTAAATAATTCGTGTTCCCATTATATTCTCATTTCATTTTCATATAATAAATCCTAATGAACATTTCTAGGATCTTTAACTTTGTCTTTTCTTCAACATAGGAAGTAGTAGTATCACTTAGAGAATGATTACTATATTTTGGTGACTCTGTGGTTAAAATGAAGCAGTCTGATACTGCTTTCAAATCAGATTTCTTTTCCAGTGTGAAATTATAGCAAAACTGATCAACTACGTAATAATGACAAATACAATATTTGGAATATTCCTAAACTCCGGGTATTAAAGCAAGCATCTAGGACACTTAACAGAACACAAATTGTTCTAGGATGCTCATTACTAAAATTCTGAACATTTTTAAGGCTGAAAATACAAGAATTATGCTGTGGACTGCATATTTGAGTTACAAAATTCAACTTTTTAAGTTAACTAAAACAGTTAAATGTTATTGGTAAATAAGCAAAAAGGACGTTTACAAAATAAGATGAACAAAATAAATGTAATTTAGTAAGATCATTCTAAATGTGTTAGCTGGTCATATTTGTATATGTGTTCCTTCCTTAATTATAAATGCTATTTTCTTCTTTCACCTATTGATATATAAATAACAGTGATATGCATTATTTGTAACACTCTTCTAAATAAGGATATGATTTCTCTGGCTAAATGATATCTCCCAATAGGATTATATGGTATATTATGTTGGCATGAAATAGTTTGTTAGGTAAATAACTTTAAGTATGAAACAGCAATCAACAAGGATGCATAAAAATCATTTAAACACGTACGATGTGCTTTCCTGAATTGAGTGATTCTAGTTTGTCTATGTGAAGTTAAATTCCCCAATTCCGAATAAGGAAATTAAAATGAATGTTTAATTACAACAATATCAAATTTTTTAAACTGCATTCTCTATCATCTTGTAGATGGCTTTTTCTTTTTAGTGGAAGATACAAAACTGGTCTAAAATTTTTGGATGTGAACCAGGAACTCCTGTAACTTCTGAAATAGAAACACTGAATGTTGGGAGAGAATTCTGGGTTAAGGATACTCATTTGGCAGTCATCAGCCTATAAATGATATTTAACATCAGGTCATGCACTTACCCCCAGTGATAAATGCAAATAGAGAAAAGAAGAGGAAAAGTACTGATCCCTGGGGTACACCAACATGAGGCGGTCTGGAACACCAGGAGGAAGGAACAAGTGAGTCACAGGCGTCTGGCAGGACACACTCCCTGCTGCTCTGGGGTAGGTCAGGATGAAGACCAAGCACTGACTGGCAGATACAGGAACTTGGATTGGAAGCAACTGCTGAAACTGAACAGATTTCTGGTGGAGCAGGGCAGACAAAAGTCTGCTTAAGGTATATTTAAGAGATAACTAATGGAGAAGTAGAGATGAGTATAGACTCACTGAGTTTTATTGTCAAAGGAAACGAGAATGGCTAGAAAAGCAAGAGAGGTGCAGAGGCAAGGGGGAGAGTTTGTTTTCAAGACAATAAAAATTTACAGCAATTCTTTATGAAGTTCCCAGACAAAATACCTCCTAATCCAATGAAGAGCTCTAAAGAGGAAGAAGGCTAATAAGAAATGATGATCTGGGCTAACTGGAAAAAAGTATTTTTATCTAGAAAACTTGACCCTCAATTAGGCCAGTCCCATTTTCAAAGTAATTAACATGCACAGGGATTCTAACTACATATAAAAGAGTAACACCCAAGTATTCCTTTCCCTTTCATAAATGATTCTGGGTAATAGGACATCCCCTGAGGGACACTTCCCAGAAAAGGTAAAAAAGCAAAACTGTAACAGGTGGTCTTTTAGGAAGGATATTAAGGTGCCTTGTAAACAACTTGCAGTTAAGTGAATTAAAACCTCGTTGGTGTTGACTGAGCAAATATAATAAGTTTAATTCAATAAAATAGAGCTATAGGGATGATGTTATTATCACCCATTCAAATCTGATATTTAAAATGTGCTCTGGAAAGAATGGTTTAAACATCTGATATATCAGAATTGTTTTGTTAGAGTATATAAAATATGTAAATATGATGTGATCCTGCTCTAGCCACATTTTTAAACCAACTTATCACTAAGTAGTTACACCTAAAACTTTTATGAAAGAGGTCACTTTGCACTGACCATAGTGGGTAATAAATTCAAACTATGCATGGGGACCACAATCAGTTAATGTAGACCCTGTGTCCCACTGACCCCAAGGAATCTCAAGACACCTCCACCGCTGCAAGACCACCCGACTGCACAAAGAGCCATTCACCCTAGCTTTCCTGTTCCTCCCCAGTCCACCCAGGTTCCATGACCTAGGCCTGGGGAACATAAATCACAATGAATTCCAAGTGCACTACAATTTATTTTGCATTTCTTTGCCGAAACAAAATTTTGAGGTAATCACTAGTTAATATCAAAATCCAGGTGATATAAAGAAACAAAACCTCATACTAAAACTTAAGCTGGACCCAAACCAATACATACCAGTAACAGACATTCAATCAGTTACAACTGTAACTATAAAAATAAATATCATCCAAATCTTACTGCATATTAATATTTAAGGCATTCCGGAAATCATTATGTATGATGTATGCACACTCAAATACAAAGGACTGTCCTCAGAACATTCTCAAGTTGTTATGAAAATGTCAACAGAAATTCTAACAATTAAAATAGACAAATATCAGCTTTCCTCTTTGGGAAAATTTTATGTCTTTGAAGACACATCTGAAATGAAAATTTTCCCCTATAATTTTTTCTTTGAGAATTGCACTTTCCTGACAGCAATATGCAGTTCCACACAGTTCCACCCACTTCCCACTGCTTTTCAGACTTATGTAGCAGAAGTACCACAAAAATACACATACATATTCATAAGCTGTCTGAAGCATTAATTCCACACATGGCAATGTACACTTGCATCTGTGGTTGGAGCTTCTAATTTGCAAAAGCAAATATAATGTGTCTAAAAATCTTGATGAGTGAGTCTTTCAAATTCATGCCCAGAATGTTAGGGATCCACGTATACATAATTTCAAGTAGCAATAGGCTTTTTTCTGACTACCTAATAGAATTCTCTCCAAGTCAGAGAGTGTCACTATATGAATATGATTATTGCCTATGCTAATTTCTCTGATCTACTTCTTATATTTCAGATTATAAATATTCATAACCTTCGTCCTCTGGTAGTGTCCCTTTCCACGAGTCTAAAATAATTCTCCTTGCTATAATATAAATCTTTCTTCTCTCATTCTAATTTATAAAATGGCTGAAGAAAAAAGTGGTTTGCAGTATCTTTTCAAAATAAATAACCTACCTTTTCTTCTTGTTCAGTGCACAATAATTGAAGAAACACTGAAATAAAATGTTCAAATCATCTTCCACATCACTGATTTTCTTTCATTTTTTTTTCCCTTTCTTTCTTTTGGTAATAATTTCACCAGGAATTTAGCTGATCTACTTCTGCGTCTGCCCTTGAGTTCTAATTTTGCTTCAGTAGCTATAAAGAAGCTAATCTCTCTTTAACTCCTCTTTCTTGGATTTGGGGTACCTCCATGATGTGGCAGCTGCTTAAGCCAAGGAAAGCCCTGGTTTGCCTATTTGGGATTTTTAACCACAGAAATTTGCACATAAGTGCTTGACAAAGAATTAGAAGATTGGCATCAACCTAAAAGTACATACACAGTTTGCAAGAATCAAAGTTGTAGACTTGCTAATTTCTTGGCAAATTTCAATATGACAAAAGTCATTAAAAGGTGAAAAACCTCAATTAAACAAGTAATTGTTTTAACATGGTTAAACACATAACACGTTAATGAATTGACTTTGTAAATCTTGGTGAAAGAAAACAAATTGCCTCTCCACTAATATTTTGGAAAAGATGACACATCACATTGCTTGGATTTTGATTTTTTGTTTATTTGAGTTGATGTTATTAACCATGCCAGCAGTTCAAAACAGACACCTGAAATTGCTTAGGGTTTCCTGAGAAAAGCCTATTGCAATATTTGGAGTTTTGTTATTTATAGCACATAGTTTCTTCTCCTGAAAGGCTGCAGTAGCAAGGATTTAAAATGTGTGTTAAAGAATCTTGCAAATGAACATAAAATGTTTAGAAGTCCAACTTCCTTTGGCAGCACTGTACTCTCTTACTGAGTAGTTTCAGGGGAGGCTATATAATTACAAATGTATGTATTGTCCAGAAAGACCCAAACTATTTTCAGTAGAGCCTCAATATTTGTAGATTCTCTATTTGTGAATTTGCTTACTGGCTAAACTGTATCTGCAACCCCAATATCAATACTCATGGTGTTTTGGGGTCATTCACAGACATTTCTGGGTCATATAGAAGCGGCAAAATTTCTGAATTGCCCAATGTGCACATCCTCAGTTGACACTCTGCTTTCTTATTTTGGCTCTTCATTCTGTAAATAAGTGTACTTTTCTCAGTCTATCTAGTGCCACCTTTTCATATTTTGTGCTTCCTGGTGATTTCACTGTTCAAAATGGTCCCCAAACATAGTGCTGAATTGCTGTCTCATGTTCTAAGAATAAAGCTGTGATGGGCTTTATGGAGAAACTATGTGTGTTTAATAAGCTTCATTCAGGTACAAGCTACAGCGCTGCTGGTTATGAGTATATTAAACAAAGTGTCTTTAAACAGAAACACATCAACAAGTTCATGTATTTATTGGTCAACCACAATGTGACCAGAGGCTCAGAGGAACCAATACTGTATTCCCCCAGGAGCAATGGTTCAGTGTTTGTTGATTCAGTAGTGTTTAAGGACCTCTGCAGAACACAACTACCACAATTGTGTGCTTTCAGTCAGTGTGGCTGTGATGACTCGTCCCTGGGAAAGGCTGTACTTCGAGTAAAGCAGAGCAGTCATACTTACTTAAAACTCTGTTCCTGGATTTTGTCCTTTTCTACTTACAGCAAAACTGTATTTGAGACTTTGGGGTTTATTAGAGTATTATCTCTTATTTACAGGAAACGAATAAAAAACAAATTCAATCTATAGATTGAATGCCATGACTTTGGGTTTAACAATGAAAGTACTTTTGTTATGCAATCCAAATTTCTAAAATCACTACTCCTTTTCCTCTTCAAAATCTTCTACTTTGGAAAGACAGTGTTTCAGGAAAGTATTTGACTTGCTCTACCTTATAAAATCCAAAAGTAAACTCTACAGAACACTACAAACTCTACAGATAGATGCTAAGTAAGAAGATAAAAAATTTTAAAAAAAGGTTTTTGTTTTGTTATTGCTTGATTTTCTTGAAAGAGAAAGTCTTTAGCAATCATATAAATCTTTCCCTGGACAGCTGTCATATGTATGTCTCTGGTGGTTTTAGTCACTTTGGGAAACAATCCAGTCCCTCTCTTGTCTCTCCACACTTGCTCCCTTCCTGATAATACCACTGATACCAATTCTCCCTATTAAAAAAAACAGAAATGCTGTATGCCAAATAGATTTTAAATTTAAAACATTGTTTTAATTTGGGAATTTAAGATAATGCAGTAAACACTTTTGTGTAATACTTATGTCTGTTTTATTATCCAGAACTTGTATTTATCAGGCAATAAATCTTTGTTTCCAGAGAAACACAACTGAATAGTGTGTGTATACACTATGTATATATAACATGTTATATATGTATTTTATATATTTTTACATATTACATATTTTTATACATACATATAATATATATGTACAGTTGATCTTTGAATAATAAAGGAGTTAGGGGTGCTGGCCAACTGCCCAGTCAAAAATCCACATATAACTTTGACTCCCCCAAAATTCAACTACTAATACTGCTGACTGGAAGCCTTAACAATAACATAAAAACTCAACTAACACACATTTTATATGTTGTATGTATTATACACTGTATTCTTATAACAAAGATCAGTTTACAATAGAGAAAAGAAAAATTTTCAAATTATTGCAAAACTTTTCCAACATATTTATTGAAAAAAAATCCATGTAGAAGTGAACCCACACAGTTCAAAGGTCAAGTGTAATTTATATAAATAAATGGCTCAGGTGAATGTGAAGGCTGGCAAGTCCAAAATTATAGGGCATATAGACAGGCAAGCTGGAACCTCAGGCAGGGGTTGATGTGCAGTCCTGAAGTGCAATGCCTTCTCAGTTTTTGCTCTTAAGGCCTTCAACTGATGGATGAGGGCCACCTGCACTATTACTTAAAGTCAACTGATTGTAGATGCAAATGACAAGCATAAAACACCTTCACAGCAACAGAGATCGATGTTTCACTTACAACTGCTAAAATACAGACTAGCCAAGCTAGTATATATAACTAACCATCGCAGTACCTCAAACCACAGAGTTGCCTCCAATGAACAACAACAAACAATAGGGGAAAAAAAATGGAGGCAACAGTCCTGGACTTAAATCCCAGTTGTTTCACTAACTTCCTGGATTTAAGTGAGCCATTTTTCTTCTTTGAACCTCAGTATGCTTGTTTGCAGAAAAGGAAAGAAGTGTGTGTGTGTGGAAGTTGTAGTAACACATTTTGGTGCTATTACATGGATTAACTGAGGAGGTCAGAGGAGTCAATGAGTGGTAGTACTGAGTTATTTGGGTCTATGTTTTTTACAACTGTATAACCAGACAGTAATATATTCCTGGCATGTAGCAAGTATTTCATAAATGTGTGTGGAAGGAAAAAAGGAAGGAAAGGAGGGAGGGAGGGGAAGGGGGAAGGAAGAAAGGAAGAGAAAAAGTGAACTAGTAAATAGGTAAATTAAGGAACTAATGTCAAAATTCACTTCTGGAATGAATTTAACAAAGTCACTATAGTTGAGACTATAGAAAAAAACAAACGAGAATTTAAAAAGGGTTCCTGCTTTCAAGCAATTTAGACCTAACAAACAGTAAAAAAAAAAAGGTCACTTTGCAAATGACCATGATTCAAACATATTAAGAAAGAAACACAGAAGTGAATGCATCTAATGTATAAAACAATTTAAGAATTTTGGTGTAAGTTCAAACAAAAGGCACATTTTGAGAGTATGAAGGGTCAAAACTAAGCATTTAATGTATGAAATCAGCCATCCAAAGACACTGTAGTAGATGGATCTAAGAGGGGTTTTGTAGACCTGATTACCTTACATATTAATTGATAAGGAAAGAGTGTTGCTAAATTTAAAACAATGCAACATTTTTAGAATGGCACTACTACTGGAATGGAAAACATAAGGGAGAACTGCAATTCAGACAGTTGGGGTGATGGATATGAGATGAAGACCTGAAAATCCATCATTACTTATATCTAATTATTCAAGGGAAAGAAACTTATCAGGTGACCCAATAAGACAATGAGGTTTTCCCATAACCTAAATCCTTCAATATCAGTCAATTCCTTATGTTTCAATTCTGGGCCAATTCAGCAACTTTCTAGTTACTGATTCTGCTTCACAAGCATCTTGCTATAGACAGGTCTTACGATAGGTAAACAGCCAGACAGGAGCAGGGAAGGGGAGGGGGACTTCGGCCGATGTTTACATTTGGCTAGAGGCTTGCTTCTAGACGTTCTGTGTAAGCTGTCCTACTGGGACGAGGAGAGTTAGCCTAGGTAACAGACGGCCCAAAACTCACTGGTTCCAACAGGGAGGAGAAGTTGACCCAAACTTCACCCCAAAATACATTATACGCTCACTAACATAATAAAAATCACACCCCTCCATTATAAACACAGTAAAAATCACACCTCCCCCGCCGGGACAGCTCCGATGAAAACCAAATAGAGCCACAACTCTCCCTCCTGATGTGAGGGTGAAGAAAGCTAGAACTCGAAAAAACTCCACGTGTTCGCTTTGAAACCTACACCCATTTAGTGAGTATTCAGGTTCCTTTACATAAAGAAGACTTCCTAATGCTTCCCCAGGCATGGCTCCCTGAAGGTCTGCAAAGCCCACCTGTCAGGTCTGTAGGTTTATTTTACCCAAACTTACTTTCTCCCAATAAACTCTTGCTGCTCAACTGTTCTTGAATTCTTTCTCACGAGTCCAAGGACCCATCTCTGGCCACAGAGGCTATACCCTAGAACAGCACACCACTCGCTCGGAATTGGTAAAAAGCACTGCAGTTCATAAAAATATCTTTTGTGAGTTTTATTAGCAGGAGGTTGTCTTCTAGGAACTATGGCAACTCTGGGTGGAAGTAAAAATAAAATTTCTGTAACTTAAATTTTGAGAACCAGAAACTACCTCAATGAACCAGTCATGTCATAAGCCAGCTTGACAGGCCATTCAAGACTGCCCTTTATTCTCCTTCCCCAAGTTGGTCTTTGAGTCATATCTTTATGTCAAAGGCTAAAGGGACCCACAGACTTCCGGAAAAAGAGGATAAAAAATACTTTAAGGGGCAGAAATTCCAAGTAGACCATTCCAGATGGAAAGAAAAGCAAAGCTAACATTCAGAGATGGGGAAACAATGTATATATTGATTAGAATAAATACTCCAATTTTGATGTCCATGTATAGGAAAACTGAACAGAAAACTGTAAAGGTAAACTGCCATTTGGAACACTTAAAGTGATTATAAAGTGTTTTTGTATATTAATGGCAATGGAAGCCACCAAGTTTTGTTTTGTTTGTTTTTGAACTGGTGAATATCAAAATTGCAACTCTATCTTAGCATAATTAACATGTTAATAACACAGTAGATTTTTAAGGAGAACTCTCCAGTAGATTTACTGTAACAGTTTCCATAGGTGGTAATAATAATAATCCAAGCTGGAAATATGGTTCTTGGAATAAAAACAGAGGATGTAAAGATGAGACCCTAAGGAAAGAACAATCATTGGGATTCACTGAGCATCTGATTGGAGTGAAAGGTGAGGGACTGGGAAAAGTTGTGCACTCCAAGTCAAGTTTGGAGTACAACAGCACCACTAAGAGAAATACACAAGGAAAAACACAGATATAGGGCAGCAGGAAAGACAAAGAAGATGGGTTTCAACAATCTGAATTTGGCCTTAAATAATGAACCCAGGTGCAGATGTCAAATAGTGATGTTAAGAGAGTCAAACCGTTAACGTAAATGATGCTTGAAAGTTATGGAACAGCATATCAGTACTTTTTTTAAAAAAGCAAAGGTGAACACATATAAAAGGGTTAAGGAGAAAAAAAGAACATCAAAATATACTAATTAATCCTGAAAGTCTTCATGAGGGAAGAGAGTTTTGGACAATATTTTCAAAAATCTGTACTATAAAGATAAGATCAAAATAAGGTGACCCAGCATGGGAAAAAAGCTGACATTAAATATTTATAAAGCAGTATGTTTTAAATATTTATAAAACAAAACTTGGTGGCTTCCATTGCCATACTTAAGTATACTTAATATTTTTATAGTGGGGATTTTTCTGAATGGAAATAAATATAGCGTTTATGTACATATAATGGTACAGATCTTTTATTTCTAAAACAAGCTAAATCTCAATTTTTCTACAGATCTTTTTCTTTCATTTTTATACCCATATTCCATAAGTTTAATAATTTAATAAGGTACCTCATGAACATCTACAAATATATAATGTATAAATTATTATTAATAAATATACTGCTTCCTTTCTTTCCCTTCAGTTAAAAATATTAGCACAGTATCAATGGAGAACTTCATTATAATTCATGAGCAAACTGACTCACAAGTTTTTAAGGACCAATATATTTAAACGATCGAAATATTATGGGCTTTTTAAAATTTTACAATTTAAGCAGTCTACAAGTAAATATTTTAATTATGTAAAGGTAACGTTTGTTTATGACTGAGAAAGCTCACAGTTCTAAAGTGGAAACACAGGTACATAAACGATTACAGTACGACATGTGTGATGGATAGTTTTGTGTGTCAACCTTGCTAGGCTACAGTACCCAGTTATTTAATCAAACACTCATATAAATGTTTCTGTAAAAGTACTTTGTAGATGTGATTAATATTTATAATTAGTTGACTTTACGTAATGGATCACATTCAGGAATCTGGATGGACCTAAGGACCTAATCCCATGAGTCAAAAGGACTTAAAAGCAAAATGGAGACTTCCTGAGGAGGATGAGATTCTGCTTCAAGATTGTAGAACCAGTTCCTGCCTGAGCGCTTCCAGCCTGACAGCCTGCCCTGTGAATTTCAGTCTTGCCATCCTCTACAATCACATAAGCTAGTTCTTTGAAATAAACTTCATACACACACATGCACGCGCACACAGACACGCACCACCTACTGGTTCCGTTTCTCTGGAGAACCTGACTAATACAGTATGACAAATGCCACAGCAGAGGTATGAGCTCAAGAAGGGAGTGACCTGTGGGGTTATAGAAGGTTCCCCCGAGGTGGTACCACTGGTTGAGTCTTGAAGCTGTGGCACCAGGGAGGGAAGGGAGGGAGGAAGGGACCACAGTGTAATCCAGGTAGAGGAGTTCAGAGGTTTAAGAGAGCTTCAAGTGTTCAGGCAAATGTCAAGTATTTCTCCCCAGCAGGAACTCCAGGTACAGATACAGGATGACTAGAAGCTCAGTCTCGGTGAGTCATGCTCTGTCCCGAGGGTGATGGGAAGCATTTAAAATGAGGAAGAGACAATATCTGAATTACATTTTTAAAAGATCCCCTTGATGAGGCAAAGAATAGGAGACAAGTGAAAGCAGTCTTTTATTTCTGCTGTCTTTCTTTGTGCAGAAGCAACAAATGTTATGGAAACTCAGGTAAGTTCTATTTTTTGAATTAATATTTATGGTTGCAATTATAAAGAATGCATGGTAGCCAAGGGAGCTGAATGAGTTAATACACTCCATTTTGTGTTTCATAAGTCAAAATCTAATCTAGCAAGCTGAGCCTTCATTCTTTACAACCACAGCAAGCTGGAGATTTTCCAAATCTTCCACTCACCCATAAAGACAGACATATGTGAAAGGCAAGAGAACAATATCTAACAACACTATTATACCTGCTTTATAAGACTAAGCTGGTTTAAAAAGCAAAGTTCTGTCACTAATAATCTAGTGCTTTTGGTCCTTTTTGACAGCTGACAGAGATACCAAGAATCCTAATACTAGCCTGACCCTTCAATATTCTACCTATCACATAAACATGTCCAAAAACCTTGTTTCAGAAATCAGCAAGAACACGAGACTCTTATCAAGTACTTAACCAGTGGCAGAAGAAGCTCAAATGTGCTTTTTTGTGCTACCTTCCCCATACTCAATCCCAACTAAGAAAATGCATCCTAAATTTTAAAACAGTTACCACGGCAACAAAGTGAACAGTTCAAAAGCAATGAACTTAATCAATGCAAGTCATTGTTGGAAGGATTATCCCTAGAGACAAATCCCTCACTGTTAAGATTATTGCTATTTATCTGAAGTGTTTTCTGAAAAGTTAAGAATGACTGACTAAAGGCTCAGATCAATTTTTTTTTCTTTGAATGAGCTAAACTTCCCAGTAGACCTAAACTACTTTTAATCATGACATTAATCAATAACAATTATGCTCAAGAGAATGCCAACGGGTTTTCCAGGAAATCTCTTGGGCTTAAAGTGCTGTACTTGTAGAAGTAGTCAATATTATGTATTGTAAAATGAAATTCAGGTTGATTTCTAACTATTCCCCTAGAGGAGAATTTTGGTTCTCCAGACCCATAAGTATCAGCTCAATAATATTCTCACACATTAATGTGCTTAAGAATCACCTGGGGATTTTGTTAAAATGCAGATTCTGATTCAGCTGGTCTGAGGTGGGGCCTCGGATCTACATTCTACAAGCTCCCAGGCATTGCCCATGATGCTGGTCAGCTGATCACATGTGAAGCATCAGGATGTCAGAATACATACCTGTTTGGTTGGGAGAAAGAGCAAAAGGTGTACTCACTGGGAGAGGGATGGGTACAAAAAAAGAATTTGACCATAAGAGACATTCCGCTTCTGTATCTTCTACCTCAAAGTGCCATCCTTGGAAAATGACTTGAGAAAATGCCAATGCTAAACTTGTTTTGAAGAGTAGCATATTCCAAATGTGTTCCAAGGGAACTCCTGTCTCTCCTGAGGATTTCAGCCCTGGGTTAGTAAGTTCACTATGGATTTGGTGAGACTGAAAAATGACAATGAAACGTTGAGGATAAAAAGGGGCCCATACCAAGCTTTATTCTCACAGTGGTAGGTCGAGCACTAGAATCCCACTAGCTCTATCTCTCCCTCTAGTTCAGGCTCTGCCCCAGGTTTTGCCCTCACTTCCAGCCTCTGCTCTCCTCTCTCCTGCTCTATTGCTCTCTTCTTTAGGCTCTCTCTTAGCACCAGGGAACTCTTTTAATACAATACTGGCAGTAATGGCATATTGCCAATGTATATACAAATACGTGCCTGTGCAGTAGGCTAAGTATTACATCATTGCATGTATATTACAATGTGTAGATATTAGGATCAGGTGAGGATTCTGGCCATGGAACTTCCATTCTCTATACCTTATTGTAAGGTTGGAAGCACCAGAGGGAGGGGTGAGCACGTCAGACACTGATGACGTGCCAAAGTTCCTGGCTGCTGCCCCCTTCCAACCTGAAAAATTGCCTTAGGCTAGCCAATCCTCGCGCCGCCGTAAATCTAAGCTCTGCCTCCCCCTACCTTCTTTAAAAACTCACTGCCTGCCCCGCTGAGTGTGACTTCCCTGGCCTGTGACAGCCAAACTGGGGAACACCACCCGGGAATTGCGCTCAAATAAACTACCTGGCCCTTTGTTGCCTCTCGTCGCCTGCTTATTTCAGTTAGAATTTATTTTACATTTGGTGCCGAAACCCAGGAAGGAGCGTGAGTGTGCGGCCCCAACCGACCACCAGCTGCACTGTCCCCTCCTTCCCCAACCTGGGCCCTCAGCCTGCTCTCGCTGCGTGGACTATTTTCCAGTGAGTCCCTCAGTTTCCCCTGGTCTGTTTCCCTTCCTAACTCCATTTTACCTGGTCCGTTAGAAATCGTAGCTACGTCCAGGTTAGGGCATCCAGCCCACCCTCTGTGGGCATCCGGCCTGCCCCTGGCCCTACGGTGTGGGAGACGTCCTTCACCCAGGCTCCCAGAACATCTCCCCTGACTTGGTGCACTTGGGACACTGGGCACTCCTCTCAGCGGGATTAATTGAGAAGTGGTGCAGACATGGGGAACCAGCCCTCAAAAGCAGAGGCTCAGACCCCGCTGAGGTGTCTCATTTCTAATTTGGCTACTCTATATTTGTCCCAGGAAGTTCGCAAACAGAAGCTAGTCTTTCTTTGCTCTGAGGCCGGGCCTCAGTATCCCTTGGACAATCAATCTCGCTGGCCCCCTGAGGGAACTTTCAATTTTGGCCTCCTCACTGACTTGACTAATTATTGCCACCGGAGTGGAGAGTGAGGTGAAATCCCATATGTGCAGGCTTTTTGGACTTTGTGCTCCCGCCCAGACCTTTATACCAGTTTGTCTGTCTGTGTATATGTTTTTATATGAAAAGTGTTCCTGACTATAGTCGTTATGTTTCAATTTGCATGTTTGTCTAAGTGTGTAAATGAAAAATATTTTCCTACCTCCGGATGGTATTAATAAAAATTGATTTAAAAACAAGCACTTGTGAAAATTGGGCATTCTAAAACTTCCAGAAAATCTAATAAAAAATTTAAGCATTAATGCTAATTTAAGTTTAACTGAAATGGACATGTCCTTATAGTTATCAGCTGCCAAAATTTACCTAAAGTCATTTAAGTTGATGTTATCTGTTAAACATTTCAAGAAGATGCTTAAAGAAAGGCTTAACTTTGTCTAATGTTCAGTAAAAGTTTTGTAAGTAATCTAGCATAGTTGTTAAGAATGACTAAAGTAAGTGTAGCAAGTGAACATCTTGTGTGTTACAGTGTGTATACCTAAAAACAGCCTGAAAATCTTCGTGGGAACCTAAAACCTTTAAGTTTTGCTAAGTTTAAACATATTTTGTGCTTAATGAGATTATGCTGTAAAGCACACGATTCCAGAAATTATAAAATGTGTTCGTAAATTTTTCAAAGAATGCTAGTGTAACAGTTTATAATAGCCTACTTCTCAGTGTTCACTGAATATTAAGGTACCTAATAGTTTTAAGTTCTAATTAAAACTAGTTAAAGTAATAAAGAAAACATTTTTGCATGCTAAAGAATGTGTCTTTTGATAAAAGAAAATAACTTTGTTCTAAAGTACAGCTGTTTATTGAAAGAGAGAGAACTCTAAATGTAAAAAGAAGTTGTAGAAAGTTTGTGGAAGAATTGATATGGTCATGCTATATAAAATTAAGGCAAATGAGTCTCTGTATCAAGTACACAGCAAAACTGGAATTTTGTTTTCAGTTAAAAAGACAAAGTTTTCTTAAACTGAAGGTCTGCTCTTAATGTTGAAAGATTGCAAAAGGTTTTTCTAATTGTTTTATCAAAGCAGTTTCTCATGCTTAAAGTCTCAATGAGTTGTCTGAGTATTTAAGATAATAAGATTTTAATATTAAAAGGACTAAAAGCTAAACTTTTCTAACTGTTCTTTATTTGCCTTTAAGGTATTTTGTTGTCATTCTAGTTAAATGGATAAGTATTGCTTCATGGCAACCTATAATCCTATTTAAGCAAGTGCCAAAAAAAAAAAAAATCAAATTCAAAAAAGGTACTTTTACCTCTAGTTAACTCTGATATTTCCCAGAAGGCCCCTAAAACATGTCAGAAGAAGTTTTTCTCATTGGAGAAAATATTTGGCTAATTTGGCCTATTTATCTGATATATAATTACCTGCTTAATTACCTGGAAAGAACTGTCAAAAGGAATGATGCTAAACTTTGTTACTGAATGTTTTGTGTTACAGAAATATCCAAATTTCCTTATGACAACTGTCTTACAGTAAGCTCTCATCAGATCTTCAACCATTGTCATTTGTAAGTCTTTTGTCATTTATAGTGACTGTTTTATTACTCCGAAACTAGTAAAAAACTAAATTTCAGCAGAACAGGTATTAGTTACATAGGATTAAGTAAACTAAGGAAATGATTTTGTGGCTTTTTGTTTCAAATGTTGTTGATAAAGTGTTTTAAGCTTTTTCTCTTAAGCTGACAACAGTTTAGTAAATGACTGCCTTTATAAGCAGAATTGAAACTTTATCTTTCTCTCTACCTGATCCCTCCAGAATTTAAAAACTCTCAGTAACTATTTTTATATTTCATGGCAGTATGTTTATTTGCACAAGTTCAATAAGAATCTGCTTTCCTTGTAAGAAGACCAATTAAAAACACTGGTTATATTACCAAGGCTTTGACTAGAACGTCATACCTGAGAGACACGTGTGTAAACTCAGATATGAACAAACAGCTTTAAAGAACTAAGATTGACTTTATAAAGCCCACAAAGCCCCTTAGAAGAACTGGCCTGGTACCTTGCTTACAGAGTTTCCAGCATCTTTACCAGGTGAGTAAAGAAGGTCACTTCCTGGCAGGTGCAGGAACCTCAGGAATGTCTTGAGAACCTCAAGAAGAGAGGAATTCACCCAAATGTACAGGTACTGCAGGCACAACCTGATGGCAAGTCTGGCTTGGCTGTCTGACCTTGAGAAGCCTTTAAAAGTTTAATCTGAAATTCTTTACAAAAAGTCCCAGCAAAGCACATTTAAAAGATCCCATGTAATCAATTACTCTTCTTGCTGCACTTATGCAAATAATCAAGCCAACTGCTAATTCTTTTCTTAATCTGGCTACTTCTAATAAAAATGAGAGTGATTTTAGAGAAAAGTATTGTTTCAATAATGCAGTCTTATCTATACTAAATCCTAATACTAGTCATTGAGATGTAAACTCGATCCAGAATTCTAGTTTCCCCATGATACCTAGCTATGATTCTCGATTAGACTCTTCATATTTCTAGTTCTCACATTCAGCCATGCATTCTTAATCTCATCAAGTTTGTCCTTCCAGAATAGAAAATCCAACTCCAGGTGTTGCTACTTAACCTAATAACACAATTTGTTCTATCTTGCCTAGAAGCCACAAAACTGCAAATAGTAATAGAAATGAAACCCAGAATAGAAGCGCCAACCTTCCGAGACCCTCTCAACTGACCAGTGATAGAAACTTAGCTACACCCTTTACTGCGCCCCGTCTCAGCATGAAACAGCCAGATCAAGTCGGTGCCTATTATAACTAAAAGGATAGAATGTAAGGTTGGAGGCACGAGAGGGAGGGGTGAGCACGTCAGACACTGATGACGTGCCAAAGTCCCCGGCTACTGCCCCCTCCCAACCTGAAAAATGTGCCTTAGGCTAGCCAATCCTCGTGCCACTGTAAATCTAAGCTCTGCCTCCCCCTACCTCCTTTAAAATCTCGCTGCCTGCCCTGCTGAGCGTGACTTCCCTGGTTGTGATAGCCAGACCAGGGAACATCACCCTGTAATCGCACTCAAATAAACTGCCTGTCCCTTTTTTGCCTCTCGTTGCCTGCTTATTTCAGTTAGAATTTATCTTACACTTATTATCTGGGATATTAACAGGTGTTGCCAGAAAAATAGGATGCTAATAGAAGGCCCAATGGTACATAATCGAGCCAAACAAAATTAAGTAATAATATTGGTTAACATTTGTGAAGCACTTACTTTGTGCCAACAATTGTTCTAAATACTTGATAAGGAAAAACTCATTTAATCTTCACAGTCACTCTATGAGGTAGAAATTACATTATCATCCCCATTTTACAGATGTGGAAAAAGAAGCCAGGGGAGGTTAAGTAACTTGCCCAGTCACAATGCTGGTGAGTGGTGGAGCCAAGCACAGTCCCCTGCAGGATGCCTCCAAAGCACACACTCTGATCTCTGGAACACATTTCTATATTCATGGAAAGTATGAATGACCACAAGGTGATATAAGTACTTGTAAGTTGCCAATGCAGTTGAATATGCAACAGAAAGGAGAAAGACAATTTGAAAGTTAAAGCAATATAGAAAGTGAGAAGAAGCTGGAAAAGGGAAAAATTAGAAAATGCAGTCATGTTTGGAGAAAAGTAGATTGAGGAGAGTGTACTGTGGTCACAAAGACATCTTCCACCTGATGCAGGTGCCTGAATGAAAACCGATCTGTTTGACAAGTCCTCTCCCAGAAGAGGAAGGCAAGTCAGGCTGTAGAGCTCAGCAACCACCATAGGGCATGAGGAGTTTACTTCCACCTCCTGGTCTAAAAAAAGCACTCAAACACATCAGGGCATGATTATTCTTATACTAATGACCTAATTTACAGGTTATCTGGGCAAATGCCTGGGTCTCTCTGTAGGAAAAACAAAGACATTTGGACATTTTGCTTCTAATTAACAACTTTGTGAGAGTGAGTAGGGAGCAAAGAAGATATTAAATCTGGGGCAGGGGGAGGGGACAGTTGGGGCAGGGAGCTGTTTTTTGCTTTTTCCATTTTTTTGCTCTTATTTGGGGATCTAGGAATAGGTTTCAGAGAGGGAGTTAGGATGTGAAAGTAATGATGAAAAACACACTCTTATTAGTCCTACATTTCAAAGAACCTCCTTTGCCTGGCCTTCATGTTGCTGGACCCAGTATGAATCATGTAGTTTCAAACAAAAAACAGCCAGCACATTCTGCAGAGTATACTTCAGGTCAGGCAGAACTATAAACAAAGTGGTTGTTTGGTTAAATGAGCACTGGGAAACAGATCAAGTTGTTCAAACAAGCATTAAAACAAAAATTGACCTTGGAAACTTCTGACATTCACCGATCCCTAATGCAATATATATGCAGAGATGCTCAGGGAAAACTCCAACACTAACTTAAGGAAAAGAAAAACCTTCAATGGAAAAAGGAACCACCTTCCAGTGTCCTGAAATGATCTAATGTGCAAATGTATTTCTAAGCACCAAAATGAAGATGTCCTTTTCAAATGAAACAAGAGAGGTCTCTCAGTCTCCAAGATTGAAATTTGTCAGAACAACTGTACTTCTTCATCATCCCATAGCACCACTGCCTGATGTTTACTAGGCACCTCTGTTTGTAGGGTTCTAAGGTGAAGCAATTTAATTTTGTTATGCTGGTACTTCAATCTACATTTACAAACTTTTCAAATATTTTAATTTTATCTAAATGTTTTCCATCAGCATGTTCCTTTTCATAAGAATCCTTCATTGTTCCAAGACACAAA
Organism: Manis pentadactyla; assembly: GCF_030020395.1. Classification (NCBI taxonomy): domain Eukaryota; kingdom Metazoa; phylum Chordata; class Mammalia; order Pholidota; family Manidae; genus Manis; species Manis pentadactyla. The sequence goes on along the minus strand of NC_080029.1, from coordinate 69,009,353 downwards.
TCATATCCCTTTGAATTCCAAATGAAAACACTTCAGGCTTATTTATGATTGTATTTCAATAGACATATATACACATGTAAAGGAGTTTCAGTGTTACTTAAAAATACACCTCAATAGGTTTCATTGTGTTGATATTAGCAAGGCAGTAAAGAAAACACTTCCAGGTGTCAGGCACCTGCTCCAGCTTTCAAACACCAACCTCAAAACCTATAGTCAAGCACCAAAACGGGAAAAGCAACAAACTATGTATTTCAGCACCTAGCAGTTTTGGCCGCTCTTTGGAACTGGTTATCGCCATCTGGGCACTTTGCCATTTCCTTGAGGCAAAATTAAAGTGGAAGATGCAAGGGTTTTATTGTAATTTTCCACCACATATTTATATCATTATGGGTTTTGTGCTGTTCTAGTTCCCACATAGTTCTCTGAATATCTTCTTATTATGTCACTGAAATTTGAAGCAAATATAGGACAATGCAGTGAAAACAAGTGGATACTGTGCAAAGAAAATGATTGCTCAAGATAACACTATCCCTTATAATAAATGGGCTACATAATTTGCAGGACCCATGTCAGATGAAAATGTGGGACCCTCTGTTTAAAAGGCAGAGAAAAACTTCAATTAAAGGTACTAAAATATCAAAATTTTTCCTTTCTTCTGTGATCTCTCTCTATCTCCCATGGTATTATTTGTTTGCTATTCAGTGCTGTGCTCCCACAGGCACAAGATACCTGCAGCCAGCATGAGTGCAGAACTTCTGAGATATGGCCTCCCCTGTCCCCACAGTTCCCACAGACTTCTCAGACATTAGATATTGAGATCCCCCTCCCTCCATCCACAGACCAATGCTCTGCACACCAATGACGAGAAAAGTGAAGTCAGGTACCTCCCTTCCCCCAGGCCCACTGGCCCAACCCACAGACCCCCAGGAGCAGTGCAATCTCTTCCCAAGGATGCAGTAAGTACTTAGATTGGGGTGGGTGAGAGGTTTGCCCCACTGAGGCTTCTCTGTGACACTTGGGCCTGGGGCTGCATCAGTGTCCTGTCTCAAAAGGTCTTGGGCTCTTGCTTCCACCTGGGCTCAGGTCCCACCCTCTTCTGCAAGGCACTGAAGACAACAGCAGTTGGGGGCAGGCGTGTGGAGCAAGAAGCCAGGTCCTTTAGGTCTTAGGAGGTGGAGGAGGAAGAAGTGGAGAGAAGAGTACCCACCCCAAGGAGTCAAGGCTTCCAGTACTGGGTAGACCCCACTATCCCACTGAACTTCACTTACAAAACACAAATTCAAACAGAAGACTAAGGATTTCAAGATAGCAAAGCCACAAATTAAACTCTTACCTAATGTTCTAGTAACAGGTCCCCGAAGCCAGCCCTGGTTCATATAAAATAAAAGGCCTGGAATAGAGACTGGATTAAGGATGGCAGCATGAGAGGTTAGACAGAGGCTTCCTCCTAAAACCATATACAATTGGAAAATACAGTTGACGCAACTAATCCTGAGAGAGCAACAGGAAAGAGGACTGAGACAGACTGCACACACCTGGAGAAAAGAGCCGACCTCACTGAACAGGATAATGTACCAAAGCTGTGGCCCGGCAGGACCCAAGCCCTTCTCCCACCCCAGCTCACTGGAGGGAGGAAGAGAAACGGAGCAGGGAGGGAGTGGAATACCTGGGACTGTGGAATACCTAGCTCCAGAGATCTGCCATGGGAGCAAAAAACTAGATTTCATGGTGCTTCCATGATACTCGCATGATTACGGGGTTGGAAAGCTTATACAGGCAGAATTCCTGGAGAGACTGAGATTTCAGCCACTTGTGGAAAGCAGGGATCCATACCAGCTACTCTGGGACAAAAGCTTATACTTCTGTGCTCGGCCCACTGGTTCAGGCAGTAGAGACAGGCATAGCAGCTGGGAAGGAGGAAACAGCTCTTTCCTCACCCCAGGCACCAATACTGCTCCCCTGTGACCCCTGACACTGCTTCAGGGGCTGATCAGGTACACTAGAGGGTGCCATATACAAATATGAAACGCCAAAGGAACCGAGTCCAGAGTAAAATTAATATAACTCCAAGAAAGACTTAAATAACATGGACCTTATGACTCTTCCTGAAAGGGAGTTCAAAATAAAAATCATCAACATGCTAATGGAGGTACAGAAAGATATTCAAGAACTCAGGAATGAATTCCGGTCAGAGATCCAATTGGTGAAGAGCACGATGGAGGGTATTAAAAGCAGGTTGGATATGGTGGAGCAGACGATAAATGAAATAGAAACTAGAGAAGAGGAATACAAAGAAGCTGAGGCACAGAGAGAAAAGGATCTCTAAGAATGAAAGAATATTGAGAGAACTGTGTGACCAATCCAAATGGAACAATATTCACATTATAGGGATACCAGAAGAAGAAGAAGAGAGAGAGAAAAGAATAGAAAGTGTCTTTGAGGAGGTAATTGCTGAAAACTTCCCCAATCTGCGGAAGGAGATAGTCTCTCAGGCCATGGAGATCCACAGATCTCCCAACACAAGAGTCCCAAGGAAGACAACACCAAGAGATATAGTAATAAAACTGGCAAGGATCAAGGAAAAGGACAGACTATTAAAAGCAACCAGCAAGAGAAATAAGATCACATACAAAGGAAAGCCCATCAGGCTAACATCAGATTTCTCAGCAGAAACCTTACAGGCCAGACGGGAGTGGCATGATGTATTTAATGTAATGAAGCAGAAGGGCCTGGAACCAAGATTACTTTATCCGGCAAGATTATCATTTAAATTTGAAGGAGGGATTAAACAATTTCCAGATAAGAAAAAGCTGAGAGAATTTACCTCCCACAAACGATCTCTACAGTCTATTTTGGAGGGACTGATATAGATGGAAGTGTTCCCAAGGTTTAATAGCTGTCACCAGAGATAATAAAACCACAGTAAAGAAAGTACAACAGCTAATTACTAAGCAAATGTAAAATTAAATTAACTTTCCCCAAAGTCAATCAAGGGATAGACAAAGAATACAAAATATGATACCTAATAAATAAAAAATGGAGGAGAAAGCAAAAGGAGGAGAAACAGAAACCTTTAGATTGTGTTTGTAACAGTATATTAAGTGAGTTAAGTTAGACTATAAGGTACAAGACAAGATAGTAAGGAAGTTAACCTTGAACCTTCGGTAACCACAAATCTAAAGCCTGTAATGGCAATAAGTACATACCTGTCGGTAATCACCCTAAATGTAAATGGACTGAATGCACCAATCAAAAGATGTAGAGTCACTGAATGGATGAAAAAACAACATCCATCTATATGCTGCCTACAAGAGACTCACTTTAAACCAAAAGACCAAAAGTGAAGGGACAGAAAAAGATATTTCATGCAACTAACAGAGAGAAAAAAGCAGGAGTTGCAGTACTTGTATCAAACTAAATAGACTTCAAAACACAGAAGTAACAAGAGACAAAGGAGGACATTACATAATGATAAAGAGGTCAATTCAACAAGAAGATATAACCATTATAAATATTTATGCTCCCAATACAGGAGCACCCACATATGTGAAACAAATACTAACAGAATTAAAAGGAGAAATAGAATGCAATGCATTCATTCTAGGAGACTTCAACACTCCACTCACTCTGAAGGACAGATCAACCAGAAAGAAGATAAGTAAGGAGACAGAGGCACTGAACAACACAATAGAACAGATGGACCTAACAGACACCTACAGAACTCTACAACCAAACGCAGCAGAATACACATTCATCTCAAGTGCACATGGAACATTTTCAAGAATAGATCATATACTAGGCCACAGAAAGAGCCTCAGTAAATTCAAAAAGACTGAAATTGTACCAACCAGTTTCTCAGACCACAAAGGTATGAAACTAGAAATAAATTACACAAAGAAAATGAAAAATTCCACAAACACATGGAGGCTTCACAACATGCTCCTAAATAACCAATGGATAAATGAACAAATAAAAACAGAGATCAAGCAATATATGGAGATCAATAACAACAATAATTCAACACCGCAATATCTGCGGAACGCAGCCAAGGCTGTGCTAAGAGGAAAGTATACTGCAATACAGGACTACCTCAAGAAAGAAGAACAATCCCGTATAAGCAGTCTAAACTCAAAATTAATGAAACTAGGAAAAGAACAACAAATGAGGCCCAAAGTCAGTAGGAGGAGAGACATAATAAAAATTAGAGCAGAAATAAATAAAATTGAGAAGAATAAAACAATAGGAAGAATCAATGAAAGCAGGAGATGGTTCTTTGAGAAAATAAACAAACAAAATAGATTAACCCCTAGCCAGACTTATCAATAAAAAAAGAGAGTCTACTTACATAAACAGAATCAGAAATGAAAGGAAAAATCACTATGGACATCACAGAAATACAAAGAATTATTAGAGAATACTATGAAAAATTATATGTTAACAAACTGGATAACTTAGAAGAAATGGACAACTTTCTGGAAAAATACAACCTTCCAAGGCTGACCAAGGAAGAAACAGAAAATCTGAACAGATCAATTACCAGCAACGAAATTGAGCTGGTAATCAAAAACCTACCTAAGAACAGAACTCCTATACCAGGTGGCTTCACCACTGAACTTTATCAAACATTTAGTGAAGACCTTATACCCATTCTCCTTGAAGTTTTCCAAAAAATAGAAGAGGAGGGAATACTTCCAAACTCATTCTATGAGGCCAGCATCACTCTAATATCAAAACCAGGCAAAGACACTACAAAAAAAGAAAATTACAGACCAATGTCCCTGATGAACACACATGTAAAAATACTCAACAAAATATTAGCAAACCGAATTCAAAAATCCATCAAAAAGATCATCCATTATGATCAAGTAGGATTCATCCCAGGGATGCAAGGATGGTACAACATTCAAATATCCATGAACATCATCCACCACATCAACAAAAAGGACAAAAACCACATAATCATCTCCACAGATGTTGAAAAAGCATTTGACAAAATTCAACAGCCATTCATGATAAAAACTCTCAACAAAATGCATATAGATAACAAGTACCTCAACATAATAAAGGCTCTATATGACAAACCCACAGCCAACATTATACTTAACAGCGAGAAGCTGAAAGCTTTTCCTTTAAGATTGGGAACAAGACAAGGATGCCCACTCTCCCCACTTCTATTCAACATAGTTCTGGAGGTCCTAGCCACGGCAATCAGACAACACAAAGAAATAAAAGGCATCCATATAGGCAAGGAAGAAGTTACACTGTCCCCGTTTGCAGATGACTTGATATTGTACATAAAAAAACCCTAAAGAATCCACTCCAAAACTACTAGATCTAATATCTGAATTCAGCAAAATTGCAGAATACAATATTAATACACAGAAATCTGTGGCACTCCTATACATTAACAATGAACTAGCAGAGAGAGAAATGAAGAAAACAATTCCATTCACAATTGCATCAAAAACAATAAAAAACCTAGGAATAAACCTAACCAAGGAAGTGAAAGACCTATACTCTGAAAATTACAAGATACTCATGAGAGAAATTAAAGAAGATACCAATAAAGTGAAACATAACCCATGCTCATGGATAGGAAGAATTAATATTGTGAAAATAGTCATCTTGCCTAAAGCAATCTATAGATTCAATGCAATTCCTATTAAAATACCAACAGCATTCTTCAATGAACTAGAGAAAATCATCCTAAAATTCATATGGAACCACAAAAGACCTCGAATAGCCAAAGCAATCCTGAGAAGGAAGAATAAAGCAGGGGGAATTACGCTCCCCAACTTCAAGCTCTACAAAGCCAGAGTAATCAAACCAATTTAGTACTGGCACAAGAACGGACCCATAGACCAGTGGAACAGACTAGAGAGCCCTGATATAAACCCAACCATACATGGTCAATTAATTCATGATAAAGGAGCCATGGACATACAGTGGGGAAATGACAGCCTCTTCAACAGCTGGTGTTGGCAAAACTGGACAGCTACATGCAAGAGAATGAAACTGGAATATTGTTTAACCCCATACACAAAAGTAAATTCGAAATGGATTAAAGACTTGAATGTAAGTCATGAAACCATAAAACTCTTAGAAGACAACATAGGCAAACATCTCCTGAATAAAAGCATGAGCAACTTCTTCCTGAAACCATCTCCTCCAGAAAGGGAAACAAAAGCAAAAATGAACTCATGGGAGTACATGAAACTAAAAAGTTTTTGCATGGCAAAGGACATCATCAACAAAACAAAAAGGCATCCTACAATATGGGAGAATACATTTGTAAATGACATATCTGACAAGGGGTTAACATCCAAAATATATAAAGAACTTACATGCCTCAACACCCAAAAAGCAAATAACCCTATTAACAAATGGGCAGAGGGTATGAAGAGACAGTTCTCCAAAGAAGAAATTCAGATGGCCAACAGACACATGAAAAGATGCTCCACATCACTAATCATCATTGAAATGCAAATTAAAACCACAATGAGGTATTACCTCACACCAGTTAGGATGGCCAACATCAAAAAGACTAAGAATAACAAATGTTGGCGAGGATGTGGAGAAAGGGGAACCCTCCTACACTGCTGGTGGGAATGTACGTTAGTTCAACCATTGTGGAAAGCAATTCCTCAAAAAACTAAAAATAGAAATACCATTTGACCCCGGAATCCCACTCTTTGGAATTTACCCAAAGAATACAACTTCTCAGATTTGAAAAGACATATGCACCCCTATGTTTATTGCAGCACTTTTTACAATAGCCAAGATATGGAAGCAACCTAAGTGTCTATCAGTAGATGAGTGAATAAAGAAGAAGTGGTACATATACACAATGGAATACTATTCAGCCATAAGAAAGAAACAAATACTACCATTTGCAACAACATGGATGGCGCTGGAGGACATTATGCTCAGTGTAATAAGCCAGGTGGAGAAAGACAAATGCCAAATGATTTCCCTCATTTGTGGAGTATAACAATGAAGCAAAACTGAAGGAACAAAACAGCAGCAGACTCAGAGACTCCAAGAAGGGCCTAGTGGTTAACAAAGGGGAGGGGTGTGGGAGGGTGGGTGGAGAGGGAGGGAGAAGGGGATTGAGGGGTATTATGTTTAGTACACATAGTGTGGATGATTACAGGGAGAACAGCGTAGCACAGAGAAGGCACATAGTGGATTTGTTGCATCTTACTACACTGATGGACAATGACTGCATTGGGGTATGGGTGAGGACTTGATAATATGTGTAAATGTAGTAACCACATTGTTTTTTCATGTGAAACCTTCATAAAAGTGTATATCAATCATACCTTAATAAAAAATTTTAAAAAACAGTATTACCTTTCAGAAATGTCTAACTGCTTTGTAACTGTATGACAACCTTGCAGTAAAAGCAGTTATTAAAAATTCATCTTTTCAAAAAAAAACCAAAGGCCTGTACTCACTTATGCAGCATATATGCTAAAATGGGACAACAGAGACATTAGCATGACACCTACACAAGGATGACACACAAATTTGTTATGTGTTCCATATTTTTATATTACAGAACTAAATATAAATATATACACACACATACACTCATAGATAAATGAGTACACATTAAAAATTGGAAAATCTGAGTAAGTCAGAAGAAAAAGTGGATT